>NC_046659.1:150280171-150281823 GCF_010883055.1 Belonocnema kinseyi | reverse complement strand
TTTTTTTCCTCAAAATTTATCTCATTTAATAGATATGTAATCTTCTTGGTTGAAAATTCAATTCTTTGGCGAAAAATTCCACTATTAGCTAGAAAATTCCTTAAAAATTTAGTTAAAAATTCATGTATTTTTATCAAAATCAATCTTTGTTGATATAAAATTATTCTTTCTGATTGAAAATTCATTTCTTTTATTGGAAATTATTATTTTTTAATTGAAAATCAATTTTTTTTATATGAAAATTTAACGGTACTCTTGCTGGTTTAAAATTTATCTGTTTGTTTGAAGATTCAACTATTTTGTTGGAAATTCATCTATTTGATTGAATTTTTTCTGGTGGTAGAACTCATCTTTTGATTTAAAAATCCAACTATCGAGTTAAAGATATTTTTTTGGTGAGGATTCATTATTTGAGTTAAAATTTAATTTCTTTGCTTACAAATTATATTATTCAGTTGAAAATGCAGCTATTAGGTTAAAAATTCCTTTAAAAATTAAAAATTTGGTTGAAAATTTATCTATTTTGTCAAGAATCAATCTTTTTTTTATAGATATTTAATCTTCTTGATTGAAAATTCATTTCTTCAATTAAAAATAATTTTTCTTCTCAATTTGAAAATTAATGTTTTTTCCTCAAAATCTAACTATGTCATTTCTTGTTTCAAAAATTTATTTTATTTAATAGACATGTAATCTTCTTAGTTGAAAAATGATCTGTCGGGTTAAAAATTCTAATTTTCGATATGAAACCCAACCCTCAATTGAAATTCTTCAAACTTGTAAGTTTGATTATTATTTATAACAAAAATCATAATTGTAAATATTTGTTAAAATCTAATGTTTTTTTTTTAATTAAAAATAGAACCGAACGACATAACCGGAAATTGTTCAAAATTGTGAATTTTCTTTAAAATATATTTTTTTATTATTAAAACTACTAATTTCGGACGAAAAACATGCATACAATTAGAAAATGTTAAAAGATTATAAATCCTGTTCGAAGTATAATGATTTTTTTTTCAAAAACACTAATTTTGTGTGTAAAATGCTAAAATAACCTAATGTTGTTCCAATCCAAATTGTTACAAAATTATTAATGTTGTGAAAAAAAACGATAAAAAACGCAACAGAATGAAAAACGCTAACAGAATCTAAGATTATTAAAAATTCTGAATCTTAATGATGATTTTTTTGTTCTGCGAAACTTCCTTTTTAGAAAAAGACAGTTTTTATATTTCTGAATTATAATAGGAAATATTGTAAATAAATATTATTCTTACTTTGGAACAGGAAATTTCGTAAAGAATTATAATTTTTTCTCGAAACCCGTCAATTCTTTATTTGAAATGGGAAATATTGGAAAATGATTTTAATTTTTATTTATGAAAAGGGAATTTGCAAAAAAAATCTTGTTGCATGTCAGAATTTGTCAGATTTGGTAAATTCCATTTTTAAAATCAGATTATGATTTTAATTGAGAATTAATTTCTTGTTTACAAATTATAATTTACCCGAATTAGAAACTTCCTTTTTCCAATATTTAGAAAATCATTTTTGGTGCTAGTGTAAGTTTTTATTATTTCCTTTAATATATAAATTGTTAGTTATAGATATTTAACAATCTTTTAACTTCAAAATATTAAAAAGTTTAT
>NC_046659.1:150268258-150280071 GCF_010883055.1 Belonocnema kinseyi | reverse complement strand
TTTTTGGTGCTAGTGTAAGTTTTTATTATTTCCTTTAATATATAAATTGTTAGTTATAGATATTTAACAATCTTTTAACTTCAAAATATTAAAAAGTTTATATTAAAAAAGCATTCAGATTAATTTAAATATTTAAGAGTAATTTTTGGATCATAATTTTTATATATATTTAGAAATATTCAAGCCATGTGCATGTTTTAAACTGCATTATTATCATTATTTAAATTTATAAGCACTGCATTGTGCATATAAAACCTTGATCTTTCAGAAAATCTTTCAAGTTGTCACGTTTGTGATAAAGTTTATCTGTTAATATTTGAATAACAAATGCAGTTTCAAACATTTTCATGGCCTTAATATATCTCCTACATTTTTTTTGCATATGATATGATGAGTCACTTTAAAAAATAAAAATATCACTTTTGGCACTTCCTTTAATAAATTAAATAAGAGGTACCAAGGATTTTTCCATTTTATTCTTTTTTTTTAAAATTATGTTAAGTTCTGCTGAAATAATAAAAAAATTTCCTTAAGATCCACTGAATTCATTGACTTTTATAAGATTTTTATTAATTAATTCTATTTAATCTCATGTATCTAAATTCAATGGAATTTCGTAGGATTTCAAAAATGTTACGTTTGCTTGAATTATTTTAATTTATTATTTCAATATTTTCGAATTTATCCTAAAATCTTATTATTTTATCCTGAAATATTCGAAATTCTCTTGTTTTTTAAAATTTACCCTGCATATTTTTTAATTCATTTGAATTTTTCTGAATTCACTTAATTCTACCCAATTTATTGCATTTTTTCAGTTTTTTTATTCATCCTAAAGTCTTTTATACTCAGCTAGGCATTTGATGAAATACTTTTGAATTCGCTTGTTCTAAATTCATTCAAAATTTATTGAATGCAGTTTTCCTTAAATAATTTCTTATTTAAATTCACGTGGATTCACCCTGAATTCTGTTTAGTCCCATTTTATTCAATTTGATGGAAATTTTCGGTTTTGTGATATTTTGTTTACTTATATTTGTTAAAATTCTTATGAATTGCAACAAAGTCTCTTGAATGGCCATGAATTCTTCTAATTCACTTCAGTATTACTGAAAGCAGTGGAACATTTAGGATTTAAAAAAATTTCACTGATTTCAATTAATTTCTAATTCACCCTGAATTCTTTGAAATCCTCTTGATTTTTAACAAAAACACCTTGAATATTTTTGAATTCATTTGATATCTTCTAAATTTATTTTAATTCTTCTAATTCACTCCAGTTTTACTGAAAGCAATTGGACATTTTGAATTAAATAATATTTAGCTTATTTAATTTAATTTGAAATTCACCCTGAATTCTTTGAAGTTTTCTTTATTTTTTTTAATTTACCCGAATATTTTTTACATTCATGTAAATTTTTCGAAATTCTCTTTGAATGTTTTTAAATTCACTTAAATCTACTCAATTAATTGCATTTTTTTAGTTTTTTTTATTCATCCTGAATTCTTTAAAACTCACCTTTAATTCTCAGCAATTTCATAAAATTCTCTTGAAATCTCTTGCATTTTTTCATTCATTCTAAATTGTGTAATTATATTAATTTTTCAAATATTTTTGAATTGTTCTTTAAAATCCCCTAAATTAGATTGTGGCTGCCATGTAAAATGTTACGTCTGAATAAGTCAATCATTCTTTTTCTTTTTTGTTGTTTTGAATAGGTTGCGATGCTAGGAGGTGCAGATGATCATCTTGCCGAAGTGGCATTTCAATATGGTAGGAATGTTGGACTGGCCTTCCAGTTAGTAGACGATCTTTTGGATTTCGTCTCTTCATCTGATGCTATGGGAAAACCAACAGCTGCGGATCTTAAACTCGGACTGGCCACTGCTCCAGTTCTTTTTGCTTGTGAACGAGTAAGTTAGCTGAAAAAAATTATTTTAAGATTAATTTTATTCGATGGGCTTGACAAGAGAAACTTTTGAAATTTCTTTTCTTTTAATAGTTACTTAATGATTCCATAGCAGCAAGTTAAGCTTGTAAAAAAGGATTTCTCTTCTTCCTCCTTCCTCCTCTTCATCCTTCCTCCTCTTCATCCCTCCTCCTCTTCATCCTTCCTCCTCTTCATCCTTCCTCCTCTTCCTCCTTTCTCTTCTTCCTCCTTCTCCTCACCCCCCTTTTCTTTCTTATCCTTCTCCTCCTGCTAATGTTCAAAATTTACAAAATTCACTTTGGAAATCTTCTTCAGAGTCACTATACGAGTAGAATAAAAAAAAGACGGCTCGAATTCATACAACTCAGATTAAGATAGAATTCTTAAAACCCAAGATTCACTTAGACCCAAAAACAATTCAAACCCAGTTTTGGAACTCGGCGAAGATCTCGGAAATCTTTAAAATCTTCAAAAATATTTATTAATCTTCAAAATATCTTAAGTATTAAATCTCAAATCGCTAATTCCGATATTTGAAAATTTGGCGACGGCAGAATTCACATAACTGATTTTTGATTACTTTTGGATTTGATAAGGTCAAGATTGATTTCTAAATAGTTAAAATTTTTTTATCTGAAACGTATATTAAGTATGATTTTTTTGACAACATTTTTGTGCTTGGTAATAGTAATTTGAAAATTACTAAACATTAAAAAATTTACGAAAATTATAAGTAAATACATTTTTGTTTGAAAGTATAAAACGGTGACATGTTACTCTAATTTAAAATAATTAGTTATCTGGTAAAACATTCTTCACCTTTTTAAAAATAAATGCTAATCTAACCGAATCCATAAAATTAATTTTTTTTTCTGAAATACTTTATATTTTTCTGTCTACTATTTTATCTTTAGTTAAGAATTCATCTTTTTTTATTAAAAATTCTATTATTTGGTTAAAAATGTAATTGTTTTCTCGAAAATTCGATTTTTTGGTTCAAAATTAATTTTTCTACTAAAAATTTATCTATTTGGGTAACAATGTATCTTTTTTATTGAAAATTAATGTATTTTATTGAAAATTGGTCATTTTCTTTAGAAAATTAATATTCTTGGTTAAATATTCATCTTTCTGGTTAAAAATTTGTTTTTTGTTGCTGAATACAACTGTTTTCATTTAAAATAAAAATCTTTCATTATTAATTCTTTATTGATTATTACATTCGTGGTTGAAAGTGCATCTGCTGTAATTGTATATTTAATTATTCAGTTGAAAATTGAACAAATTTCTTAAAAACTCATTTTATTTGATTAAAAATTCATATTTTTGGTTAAAAATTGGCCTATTTTTTTGAAAGTTGGTTTTTTTTGGTTGAAAATTAAATTTTTTAAACTGACTATGTAATTATTCTATTTTTTGTGTAAAATTGATCTCTTTTATTTCAAAATTCAGCTATTTGGTTGCAAATTCATGTATTTAGCAGAAATGTTGTTATTTTTCTTTGCTGAAAATTGTATTTTTTAGTTAAAAATTTAAGTATTTGTTTAACAATAGACATTTTTTACTGAAAATAAATGTTTTATTGTAATTCGTCTTCTTTGGTATAAAATCAATATTTTTGGTTGAAAATTCACCTATTTGGTTAACAATGTATTTACTTTGTTAAAAATTAATCTTCATGATTCAATTCATCGTTTTGTTTGAAAATTTAACTATTTTGATGGATTTTTTTTGTTTGAAAATTAATTTTGTTAAAAGAATGTGATTCTTATATTTTTGTTGAATATTTATCTTTTCGTTATTACTGAAACTTTGATCATTGCATTTTTCGTGAAAAATTAACTTTTTAAATTGAAAATTGAACTATTATGATCAAAGTTCATTTATTTTGTTGAAAATTAATCTTCTTCATTGCAAATTCTTCTTTTTAGTTGAAAATTCATCTTGGTTGGTAGAAAATTAATCAACTTACTTTGAAAATTTTAGTATTTTGTTGAAAATTTGTTTTTTTCTTCGAAACTTAATTTTTTGACTGATAATTTAATTTTTCCATTTTTGGTTGAGAATTTATAGTTATTGGTAGAATTCATAGTTTTTGGTAGAAAATTTGTCTTTTTACTTAAAAATTTATTTCTTTATTTTAAAATTGAGCTATTTTGTTGAAAATGTATGGTTTTTTTTTGGGTGGCTATTATTATTTCAACTTAAAATTTTAATATTCCACTATCGTTTGACAATTTTTTTTAGTTGAAAAATCAACTGTTTGATACAAATTCATGTACTTTCTTAAAAATTAATTTTATTGGTTACAAGTTTATCGTTTTGTTTGCGAATTCGTATTTTCGGTAAACAATTAGTCTTCTTGGTTGAAAATTAATTTCTTTTTTCGTTGCAAATTTAGCTACTTAGTTCAAAAGTCATACTTTTTGTCAAAAAATTAACTTGAAGGTACTATCATACTCTCACAAGTTAAAAACTTTAACCATTCACATTTTTGAAACACATTTCTCTATGTTTTCAGTATCCAGAGCTGAATCCAATGATAATGCGCCGATTTCAGGAACCTGGTGACGTGGAGAAGGCTTTTGAACTCGTGCACAAATCTCAGGGCCTCGAGCAGACTAGATTTTTGGCTAGAAAACACTGCGTCGAAGCTATACGCCTTGCGAATTCGTTAGCTGAGAGCCCGTACCAAAAGGGTCTTTTGGTTGTCAGTGACTTAGTATTAAATCGCATGAAGTAGTACTTTCAAGTCAGAAGGTGCAATCAAAACGCGAACCGGAAGATTTTCGATTGCCTCGAGTCGACGGGATAAAGTGAAGCAAAAACTGGACTTGAAGGAAAGAAATGGAAAACTCGGATGCAGAAAATTGAACTGCAAAGTGTTGGAAAGGCGAAACGCTTTTTTGAAGAGCATATGAAATGTGTTTGCGAATGTGTAAATGGGAGAGAATGATAAAGACGAGTGTTGGCACGAATGCAATTTATTACAACAACAATGTGTCTCAAAATGTAGCGCATTTCGCTTACAACGGGAACCTATACCCTTCGGAATTTTTTTTATTCCTCCTCCTCCTCCTCCTCCTCCTCCTCCTCTTCCATCTCCTCCAAATTTGACTAGAGGAAGATGAATTGAACAAAAAATCCGAAGGATGTTGCTTCCCCTTGTCAGTTGTGTGTATCTGGGCTCTAATTCTTTTTTCTTTCTACTATTTTTTATTTAAAAAAAAGCGCATCGTGTTATTTTCAACGAAAGGAAAGAAAAAAAGTATCAATCGACGCCTTTGTTCAAACGAGGAGTCAATACACGAATTTGAAAAGAAAAAAAAAGTTATAGCGCTATCCAGTGGAAATTTTGTTTACCGTAGATAATATGATTTTGAAAACCATGTATTGAAATCTGTTACAGATCAGAGGCAAGAAAAAGAGAAATGAAGATTTGTTATCTAGTTTACCCGCGTTTCATTTTGAGATAGCGGTTTTCTTGCCGCTTGAGACTGGACGAATCGTGTCGAATTACAGTAGTTACATTTGAATTCTGTAATTTAACAGGTCTCATGTGGGTCAAGTATCTTTGATAATGAAATTTTAGAAGCGTTTTCGTGAAATTCTAGAAGTTCTTTAATGAAATTTCAGAAGCGATTTAATGACATTCTAGAAGCTCTTTAATGAAATTTCAGAATCGATTTAATGAAATTCTAAAAGCGCTTTAATGGAATTCGAGAAGTAGTTTAATAAAATTATAGAAGAGCTTTGAAGAAATTCTAGAAGCATTTCAAACAAATTCTAGAAGCTCTTTACAGAAATTCTAGAAGCGTTTAAGTGAAATTCTAGAAGCTCTTGTATAAAATTCTAGAAGTGATTAAATGAAATTCTAGAAACGCTTTATTAACATTCTAGAAGCTCTATAATGAAATTTTAAAAGCGCTTTAATGAAATTCCAGAAGTACGTTTATGAAATTCCAGGAGAGCTTTAATAAAAATTCCAGAAGCGTTTGAATAAAATTTTAGAAGCGTTTCAATGAATTTCTTGAAACTCTTTGATGAAATTCTAGAAGCGCTTGAATGCAGTTCTAGAAGCGCTTCAATGAAATTCTAGAAGCATTTGAATGAAATTCTGGAATCGCCTTAATAAAATTCTAGAAGAGCTTTAATTCTATTCTAGAATTAGTTTAATGAAATTCTAGAAGCGTTTTAATGAAATTCTAGGATCATTTAAATGAAATTCTGGATTGGCTTTAATGAGGTTCTAGAAGCGCTTTTAATGAAAACTGAACTGTACGATATTTATTTTTATTTTGTTATTCTTTCGATCTTTCAATGAGAAGTTGCAAAATGCTGGACGCAAATTCGACTCAGACTTTGCAGAATTAAAGTACATGCAAATCCATTAGATACATTTTTTTATCCAATGAGCTTTAATTTCTGAGATGCTGAGGTTCAAGTATTTACGCGCTTGAAATGAAATAGGTGATAGGAGGAGAAAAAGAAGAAGGAGGAGCAGTAGGAGTCAAGCGCACAAGGTCAAATACTCAAATCTCGATATTTCGGCAACTAAGGTGTATTGAATCAAAAGAAGAAATACGTAACTAATGGATTTTTATGTAGTTTATTTAGTAACATGTTACATTCTGTAATTGAACAGGTCTCACGTGGATCAAGTACCTTTAATACCCAGTGAAAGGTAAGGGTTGCTATTTTTGGGGAATATTCAGAATTTTTAAGATTTTTATCGTGATTATGTAAGGGCTTTCAATATATAGTGGCGTACTGCATAATTTGCTTTCTTCCAAGAAGAATGGTTGATTAAAAGGAAGGAAGAAACAAAGAACGTACCTTGCAAGCTTTGGTCAGACTGTTTCTCTTTTTAAAAGGAAAACAATTGTGAGTTCTATAAAATAACGCCCCGTAAAACACATATTACCTGAGTTTTATTCATAACATCAATTGTAAATATAATAACTTGTAGAAATAATAATTAAATATTGACCTTTATTAACAAGTCTTCGCTTTCTGAAAGAAACCTTCGATTCGAATCAGTTATATATATAAAAATAAATCGAGTTTTTGAGATTGAAATTAGGCGTGTAAAAGACCATTTATAAGATGTTCTCGAAATTTTATTAGAATTTTTATACAAATAGAAATATAAGGATTCTTATGTGGGTATTCCTGCATATCGGTTACTAACGCAGGTTCTGAAAAGTGACCGCTTCCTTTTTTATGTGTTTTAAAAAAAAATATTACAAAATACTTTTGAAAAAAAATCATTTCTATCAAAATTGACCCTAATTTTTAACCCATATAAGAGTGCGTTGTTTACAAAATTTTAACCAATAAAACTTTCCGAATATTGCTTCTACACGTCTGAAAACTTAAAAATTCTTTTATTACAGAAAAAGTGTATTAGTGAATTGAAAAGTAGAAAGTTGATTGTGTTCATGTTGTAATTGTAAGAGTCTGTCAACGTTAGATAATACAAAGAATAATCTTGGTGACCAAATAAAATATGGTTATATTATCTAGTTAGTTTCACCGGAATTAAACAATTGCCTTAAAATGTAAATTGTACGTGAAGCTGAACTCTTACAAGCTGCACAGTCTAAATGCTCAAATTATTCATGGTTGTATGATTTCGTATATCTATCCGGGCCGATTCTCTTTTCGAATGAAAACATCATGAAATTCTAGATGCGTTTTAATGAAAATCTAGAAGCGCTTTAATGAAATTCTAGAAGAGCTTTAATAAAATTCTAGAAGCTCCTTAATGAATTTCTAGAAGTACTTTAATAAAATTCTAAAAGCCCTTTAATGCACTTCTAGAAGCACTTTCATGACATTCTAGAAGAATTTTAACGAAATTCTGGAATCGCTATAATGAAATTCTGGAAACGCTTTAATTAAATTCTAGAAGCGCATTAATGAAATTGTAGAAGAGTTTTAATGAAATTCTAGAAGACCTTTAATGAAATTCTAGAAGAACTTTAATGAAATTCTAGAAGTGCTTTATTGAAATTCTAGAAGCCCTTGAATGCAATTCTAGAAGCGCTTTAATGAATTTCTAGAAGTACTTCAATAAAATTCTAAAAGCCCTTGAATGCACTTCTAGAAACGCTACAATGAAATGCTAGAAGAGCTTTAATAAACTTCTAGAAGAGCTTTAATGAAATTCTAGAAGCGCTTTAACAAAATTCTAAAAGCATTTTAATGAAATTCTAGAAGATTTTTAATGCAATTCTCCAAGCTTTTTAATTAAATTCTACAAGCATTCTCATGTAATTTTGAAATCGCTTTAATAAAATTCTAGAAGCGCTCTGATTAAATTCTAGAAGCACTTTCATGAAATTCTATAGGTGCATAAATGAATTTCTAGAAGAGCTTGGATAAAAGTCTAGAAGCGCTTTAATGAAATTCGAAAAGCGCTTTAATGAAAAGTGCCTGGAGATAAAATTAAATCAGTTTAACTCTTTGACAAAATTTGACAATATTTGTATTGTTACGTCGAAAGAGAATCATCCTGTGCATAGTATGACAAACAGACATCTGAATATAAATGTTTATAGATGTAAAATAATATAATAACTTATATTTATGAGAAAATTAGATAGTGTAAATATAAACACCAAACGGTGAGACACTGCAATATTTTAATTGAAAAATTACATACAATGAGCAAGCATTAGCAATTTTGAGTTTAACATTAAAAATTAAAGTTGACCACTCTTTGGCTATCGAAATTTTCGGCTAAATAAATAGCTAACACTGACCAAAATAATTGAAGTACCTCTCGTGTTCATCGTCTTTGAACAAGAGATAGTGACAAAGTTAATCGAAATGACAAGTTTAATTTAATCTAAATTTAATTTCTTCATTTTTAAATAAGAGTGTAATGTGTAATTAAGTTTACGTATATGTAATGTAACAATAGAGGATATTTAATTAATAAATGATTTTGTATATGTATTTACTTGAACTGCACACTCCTTGAGATCCTATAAATTATTTTTAACTGTAGTTAATGTTTCAAAAATTTCAGTGAAAAATATTTTCTTGTGTCTCGAGGATGTTTTAGAATTGCGGGTAAGTTAACACGACGTTGTAATTCAGAGTTTAGAAAATCAAAAGAGATAGGGTTGTAAATTGTATAATAGAATTTTAATTTTGATAAAACCATGTAAAAAAGTAATACAGTTGCATTGAAATTAATATTATATACAATTGTGCTGATTCTGTAGTGAGTATATCTCGGTTTCTCCAGGTTTTGACATTATTCAATCCCAGCGCACTCATTTAAAACTAAATTTTATATTAATTTAAGGCATATTGTTGGGAAATTATAATAGTTTAAAAACGTTTGACGATTTTAATGATGTAGCAATGAGAAGAATAAAATTGTAAATAGTAGAAAAGAGGGTGTAGGTCCTTAAGTCCAATTATTTAATTAATGTACCGGGAATAATAAGCTGTATATTTCTTTTTGAATATAAAAATAACTAAATTTGCCAGAATACATTTATTTTTCCCCAGATATAGTCTTAGGCAATAATAAATGGAAAAATGTCTTTCAAATTTAATTTATGCATTGACAAGTATAAATAATGTTTTACTTGATGATTAAAAAAAACATTAATTTATCATCAGGCGGCAATGGTTCGTGTCTGTGCTAAGATACCGAAATTAATGAGCTGCCTGTTAAAAATCTACTTTACCGGCTGATGGCAAGGTAGGAACCTACATTACCGACTAATGACGTTAAATCCTGAGTTAACTTTAAACGATCATGTCGATATCAAGATTACCTTCAGTCGATAAATGACCAGGAGCGGCTTCACTATCTTTAGCTCGGAATAAAACGTTGTTCCTATAGACTAAATTTTATGAACAAAATTAAAAATATTATTGGTTTCAGAATTTCGAAAATTTTTAATTTCAAAGCATTTAATTGTCTGCAGTGGCCCCTACGTTTTTTTCCTCTAATAATATTCGCTGGATTTTTGATAAAATATAAAGAAAGTGTTCTCCATACTCAATAAATTAAAAATATTTATACCAGATGACAGAAAAATATCTTGAATTTCAAAATATACAAAAAAGAACAAACTTTTTTTATAGTTTAAAGACTTTAGTGATCTTTGAATTATTTTTAATTCACCCTACATTTTTCGGAATTCCCTTGAAACCCAGTAAATTTCATGTATATTTTGCGCATTTTCATATTTTCTAATCCACCCAGAAGACTTTTAGGTTCATTTTGAATTCTTGTGATCTTATCAGATTTTTGTTCATTTTTTAAATTTATTTATCAACTGATTTTTTTCATTCAAGTAAATTTTTCAAATAAATTCAAGTAAAATGAAGGCAGCATTCTACTTTAAAACTCTCGAAAAGAAAGTTATTTTTGTGAAATTTTTTTGAGATTATTGATAATGATATTGGTTTAAGGTTTGTTAGGCCTAATAGACACATTCTTGAACTATATTAAAAAAAGACATTTTCATTTATTTTATGCACTTTTTATACATAAAAACGTCAGTCAAAGTCAACTCTTCAAAAAGTAAGTAGATCCGCGTTGTTTTAAAAATCTCGAGAATGGGCGGTCCAAAACAAAAAATTAAACAGTTTTAGATTCAGTATGACTCTAGCAACCGGATGAACTAGGATTTCTGATATACGCGCAAAAATAATAAAAAGGCGAAGACAAAACAAACAAAAAACGAAAAAAGTGGTTTTACTTTCACAGGCTTTTGCAAAATAAATACAGTAAAAATTAATTTTTTTTTATAATCCTAGTTCAGTCGGTTGCTGGAGTCATACTGAATCATAACGGATTAATTTTTTGTTTCGGACCACCCATTCTCGAGATTTTTACAACAGCGCGGACCTATAGACTTTTTGAGGAGTTGACTTTGACTGACGTTTTTATGTGTAAAAAGGGCATAAAATAAATCAAAATTAAAAAATATATATATATTTTTCAAGAGTGTGTTTATTAAGCCTAACAAACTATGCATTAAAAAGAATTAAAATGAATTGGAAAAAATCGAATAATTTCCATTGCATTGAGTAAAATGAGAGTGAACAGCATTATAAATTGAGAAAAAAAAGTTCGAATTCGAGTAAAATTCAAAAGGAACCAAATGAAGTGGAAAAATCGAAAAGTTTCCATTGGATTGAGTAAAATTCAAAAGAATTTTTGAAAACCGACCCGAGCACAAAGAGATAGAAAAGTACGGTAAGAAAACAAATTTCTGCTTTTTAAAAGACCCATAAAATTGCCTTCAATGATTTTTTTGATATACCTATTGTTCATTTTTTAAATCCTCGAAAATACTATCGAAATTTCAAAAATTGTGATTTTAAGACACACAAAAAGAAATACGAAAAAAAGTAATTAGTAGGCAAAAATTGGTCAGTTTTTTCCGAGACTCCAAAAAGGCTTCCTTCTCCTTTATATTTTCAAATTCAAGACATCAAAGCTAAACAATTTATAAATTAAAGTATTAAAAGCGAACTACATTTTTTGTAATCATAATTAAATAAAATCTGAAAAAAACATTAAAAGTTTTTCACATATGTTAATAACATGAAAGTATGTTAAGTTGACGTAACCGCACCTACGAATCGAGTTTAAAACTTATCTCATAATTAAGGGCTCATTTAATGCTAATTTAATGCCCTATTGTCAAATTTAATGCTCCACTATCTTGTTTAAACTGGGGTTTCCGCTAGCTTAACGTTAAGCTGGTGGAATCCCATGTGAAATAAATGTTAAATCGAGTGCTGTCATATCACATAATTAAGGGCTCGTTTAATGCTCATTTAGTGCCCCATTGTTAAATTTAATGCTCCACTATTTTGTTTGAACTGGGGGTTCCGCTAGCT
>NC_046659.1:150244084-150268158 GCF_010883055.1 Belonocnema kinseyi | reverse complement strand
GCTAGCTTAACGTTAAGCTGGTGGAATCCCATGTGAAATAAATGTTAAATCGAGTTCTGTCATATCACATAATTAAGGGCTCGTTTAATGCTCATTTAATGCCCCATTGTTAAATTTAATGCTCCACTTTTTTTTTAACTGGGAGTTACGCTAGCTTAACATTAAGCTGATCGAACCCCATGGGAAATAAGCGTTGAATCGAGTTCTGTCCTATCACATAATTAAAGGCTCATTTAATGCTCTTCAGAACCAGAAAGAATTATTTTCCAAAAGTTACCCCTAATACTGAAAAAGCACCCTCAATATAAATTGTGAAAAATTGTAAATCTGATCATACCACAATTAAGGGCTCATTTAATGCCCCGTTGCCAAATTTAAGGCTCCACTATTGAAAAAAAAAAACCGGGGGTTACGGTAGCTTAACATTAAGCTGACGGAATCCCCGGTTTGAAAAAAGTGGAGCATTAAATTTGACAATGGGACATTAAATGAGCATTAAATAAGCATTTATTTATAGTATTGTCAGATTTACAATTTGTGCAAAATTTATATTAAGGGTGCTTTTTCAGTATTAGGTGTGGCTTTTGAAAATAATTTTTCGTGGTTTTGAAGAGCATTAAATGAGCCTTTAATTATGTGATAGGACAGATCTTGATTCAACGTTTATTTCCAATGGGGTTCCATCAGCTTAACATTAAGCTAGCGTAACCCCCAGTTTCATAAAAAATTGTAGGGCATTCATTTAACACTATGGGGAATTAAATGAGCATTAAATGAGCACTTAATTATGTGTTATGACAGAACTCGATTTAACATTTATTTCACATGGGGTTCCACCAGCTTAACGTTAAGCTAGCGGAAACCCTGGCTTTTTAAAAATAGTATAGCATTAAATTTGGCAATAGGGCACTAAATTAGCATTAAATGAGCCCTTAATTATGAGATAGATTTTAACTCGATTCGAAGATGTTGGCTAGGTCAGCTTAACATTCCTATAACATCACTTTAAACGTCTACAATTTTGGAGATTGAATTTTAAAATCGTCTCATTTATATATTTTTAGTATCCATGAAGAATTATTGAATTTCGAATCAATTTAAATTCTAATTATTTTACGATTAAACATTGTTTCAATTTTAAGTCAAACCGGTTTCAATTTTAGAAAACCTGAACCCAAAATTTAAACGTTAATCTTTTTGATTTTGAATTTTCTATTCTTAATAGGCTTTTATATTTCAAATTGTATAAAATATGACATCAGCATTGAAATCTTGATTTTGTAGAAAATTGATCTTTTTCAGTAAAAAAAGTCATCCTCCTTGGTTGAAAATAAACTTTTGTGTTCAAAATTCAACTGTCTTTTAAATAATTATTTTTAATTCAAAATTCAACTGTCTTTTGAAAATAAAACTGCTATTCGTTGTAGTTAAAAATGTTTTTTTTTTACAATTTCCTATAAATTTGATTGAAAATTCAACTATTTGTTTAAAAATGTGAAGATTCGTCTCTTTTGCATCAGAGCGTAACTATTTCGTTCTAAATAAAACTGGTTAAAATTTATTATTACTTTTTTTTTCGAATCTTTGTTGGTTGAAAATGAACTTTTTTTCTGAAAATTTCTCATTCTGGGTTTAAAAATACAAATTTTTCTTAAACACTAGACTTTTTACCTTGAAAACTCAATTTTACTGTTGAAAAAAGTTCATCTTTTTTCATAGCTAATTAATATTTTTAATTGAAAAATGCAACTATTTGTTTAAATATTAATTTGTTTATTGGTTGAAAAATACCTACTTTGATGAAAATTCATCTTTTCGGGAATAAAAATGGAATATTTGTGAAAAAATTCTATTTTTCAGCAAAAATTTAACGTTTCTAAAGAAAAATGTTCTCTTTTGGTAAAAAATTAATCTTGTTTTTTTATAAATTCAACTCTTTATTTAAAAATTTAGCTTCCTTTGTTGAAAATTAACTTTTTTGTTGAAAATTAATCTCTTTTCTGGTAAAAATGCAACTGATTGGTTGACGATTAATAATCTGGTTTATTTGAGGATTAAACTATTTTGTTAAAAAAGAATTTTTTTGGAGATTCATCATTTGAGGTCATTTGAAGGTCATTTGACCACTAGACGAGGCTCTAGAGGGTACGTATTTTCGTGTACAACGTTACCGGCTGATGCCGTTGGAATTGATTGTTAAAATATATGTTTTTACATCTTTTATTGTTAAGCTTTGTACTTAAACGTAGTTTTCTTTCGGCTCTTGCATTTCTCAAAGTTTTATACCGATATTTTATGTATAAAAAAAGTTCGAACGTTCAAAAAATGTTGAGGTTCAGAAAAAAGATGAAATAATTTTCAGTGAAGTTCCTACCAAAATGCAGTACCTAAACGTACTTTATTGCACTCTAATACATTTTCCAAAGTTTCAGCTCGATATTTTATTTACAAAAAAAGTACTTAGGTTCAAAAAAATATTCAGTGAACTGAAAAACTGTGGTCGGTAATATAGGTATTTAGCTGTGTCACATGCCCTTAAAATATCTACCTCGCTTAAAATACCTGCCTTCAACTGGACGAAATCATCCAATTCATCTCCCGGACACCCCTGGTAAGTCCCATTAACTGAAATTCAAGTGCTAATTGTTTCATTATTTAGTATTCACGGGTTCTTTGTGACTGTTTTCAACTTCAATTTCATTAAAATGGGGGTTGTGATGTTGTATGAGGTCAAATGGTCGCTCAGCGTTGTTTTTAACTTTTGTTGAAGTTTAACGTTTTATAAACATATTTATTGCATTTCTCTTAGTTCCGAACTATGTTTTTATTAAATTTAAATTAATTTGAATGAACTGTTGATATGTCTTATTCTGAGTTCATGAACCCTTCCTTTAACAAAATATGGCGGATTTAACCGCCAGGCGTTGTTGTTAATTTGAAACGCCTCGTGATGGAGCAGTTCCTGGAAGGTTTGCGGTTTAAATTCGCTTGAGATAAATATTATAGAATTATTTGTTGTTTCAGTTTTTCATCGTACGAGCAAGACATTACTGTATCTCGTACGAAAAAAGGTCTTTTTACCGTATTAAGTAGGTAATGCACATTTTTTTACTAAACGGTTTCTTAGGGGTCCTGAATAAAATTCCAAGTTTTCTAGAAAAGACACCCATGCCTCCCGGAGATATTTTTTGAAAAAAGTTCCAAAAAACGTGTTTGCGTAGACTGACCAGTCCCATTGCATTTTAGAGAAAAATGTTCAACACCCGGATTTTTTGGAAAAAGAGGCGATAAAATCCAATTCTGAAGTTTGTACCTGTACTTTGGAACCTGTTAAATTCATGAAAACAATTTCAAACGTTAAAATGAAGTAGAAGGAATTTCGAATAATTCTAAAAAATGCAATAATGTAGCGCCAATAGGTAATAAGTTATAGCCTCACAAAGTTGACCACTTTTGACCTATTTTTCAGGGCCAATTGCTAGTGTTCAGTTTCTTCAAAATACTTCACTTATCCGTAAAGCTACATAAGTGGTGCAAAAGAAAAAATTACAGCGCAGGAAACTCTGCATAAATCTAAACAAAATATAATCCTCTATTCTTCATAGATCAAGAGTTATGACTCTAAAAACACATACTTTTTTTTTGCTATTTTGAGCTATTTATAGTTAAATAAGTTTTTTCGAATCTGCTCGTACTGCAAAATGTACTGCGACCGTATTTGAGCATTTTTGTGTCATGCATGCATTTTGTAGTTCATTACAAGTTCACTTTTACTCCTTTTTTGTTGAAAAAAAATCGATTGTTCAACAATTAATTAAATAATACGCTTCACTCTATGCATTGGGTTCATATTTTATGCATTTACTTTGTGAAAATTACTTCTAGAATGTCTGTTTTCTAAATTAAATGAAAAACATACAAATTACTGATTTCACAATGTTTATTTATCATTTACAAAAAATGCTATTAAAGAGAATTTCATGCTGAAAGTATAGTCAAATTTCTTATATAATTGATTAAAAAATAATTGTAATTTTTATGGAAATGCCATACATATTTAAATGTTATAGAAGTACGTTAAATGATAAATATTTATCAAATGTCTTTTTAATTGTTTGAAAATTTGCTTTTGAAAATACTAATTATTTTGAGAATTTGTATAACACTTGAATATTCATCAATAAGCGATACATTTAATCAAATCTAGAATAAAATCAGATTTCTCTAAAAATGTACAATTAATCTCAAATAAATTGTTTAATTAATTCGACGATGGTTTCGATAAATTTTTTTGCTCAATTAATGGGAAATTACCGCATTATTTATAGCAACAGATAAATTTCAAACATTTGTTTAAGAAAAAAATTGTTCAAACGGAAAATATAATTTAAGCAAATCTGAATTTTGCTACACAATGGGATATTAATGATCGATTTAATTTATCTAATAAAAATAATTTATAAAAAAAAAGAGTTAATTTCAGTTTTTGTGGCAATTGCTGGGCTTCCAGAAGGGGGCATCAAAATGCAATATAAATTAGTAAAAATCCTTTTCAGGAGAACTACCAACAAATTCTAATAATCTTTCGCAAGCTTAGTCGCAACCCAAAAACATAAATTTAATGTTTCCGAAAACAAAAACTTTCCAATGTTTATGTTGTGAGATTTGTCAACCCTTTGGGGCACGTTATAATATTAAAAGAACTTGGCTCAAACTTGCAGGTAATTTTATTTCATGAATTTCACAAAATAGGGGGGATGGGAGCATGACCTCTTTTTTAAAGACAATTTTATGGATTGTCCTAGGGAGCATGCAGGATCAGGACATTTTTCAAATTAATTCTAATCCTAAGTTGAAACACGATATATTCGAAAAGAATTATAATTCTGGATTTGAACGAGGAATTTTCAAAGAGAATTGTAATTCTGAATTGACGTAAGGAATTTTCAAATATAAATAAATGCTAAATCGGAACGGAGGATTTTCAAATTTTAAGAATTTCTGGATTGGAACTGGAAATTATCCAAGAGAATTAAAACTCTTTTTTAGAACAGGGAATTTTTAAAAATAATAAATTTCTGACTTGAAACAGGAATATTTAGGAATATCCTGTTGTAAGTTTTTTGATTTTTTTAAATGAAGAAAATTAATTAATCAAATTAATGAAAGAAAGACGTTAAATTAGAAAGACGAAAAACAACAGACAGCTACGAAACATTAAAAGGGGTGCCATAATGACCAGTTCCTTGGACTCAAGGTACTGCATCCCCGATTTTACGCATAGACACCTGGTTATACATAGAAATCAATTGATATCAATCAATTGATATCTATCTACAAATTTCAAATCGGGCGGAAGCTCTACTCTAAAGTACATCGAAGAGTTAGTTGATCTATAAATTTCTCATCGGGCGGAAGCTCTGCCCTAGAGTACTATGAAATAAATCTCTACATCCCTGGCGGACCGAAGGAACCGAATGGAGCCTCCACAAAGTACCCGTAAAGACCTCATTGGTTCCCCATTCGGTTCCTTTTTTAAAAACTCTAAAAAACAGCAAAATCAACTTTTAAATTGATGAAATTCGGATTCTACGTTAAAATTCCCTATAGAAGGTCACCGCATAATCGCAATAGTTTTTTTTACAACGGTAAAAAGTTAAAAAATATCAGACGTATAACGCCTGTTGACTGCTACTTACAGGCGACGCGTTTGAAGTGTAGCAGTCAACAGGCGTTATACGTCTTTTATTTTTTAAAACTTTTTAACGCTGCAAAAAAAACTATTGCGATTATTCCGTGACCTTCTATAGGGAATTTTAACGTAGAATCCGAATTTCAATAATTTAAAAGTTGATTTTGCTGTTTTTGAGAGTTTTTAAAAAAGGAACCGAATAGGGACCCAATGGGGTCTTTACGGGTACTTTGTAGAGGCTCCACTCGGTTCCTTCGGTCCGCCAGGGATATTATACTAATCAAAAGACTCCGGTTATTTGAAAACTATTTCCAAATGGTCGAAATACGAATTTCAACATAAAAGTGGAATGAGTGTTGTGCTTGAGAAATTCTGGCAGTGTCCATTTGATCGCGGTCTACCTGCTCGTATTACCCCTCCACTCGAATTCTCCTCACGTCCCTGACTGACCGAGGTCGCTGTGCCGAGCTTTGCCAGCTAGGGGCCCATTTGTCTTAATGCGGCATAAAATGACAAACATAAAAATGTTATAGTTTTGCAATGAGAAAATTAAAAATATTATATTCGGAATCTATGTTTTTTTTAGATTCCAACGATATGTAACTTGCAATCAAAATATTGAAATTAGAATAAGTTATGGCAGATTTTAGTTTATGTTTTGACCCTGACTAGATAGCATTATGGAATTTTTCGCAAACTAGTTGAAACTGCATCAGTTTATTTTGTAGACAATTCGCTTGTTGAAAGTTGAATAGAATATATTAATTTTTACCCAATTGCTTAGAAGAATATTATATTCGAAAAGATATATTTTCAATCGAAAATAGAATAGTGGAATTTTCAGATTAAAAAATTAGTTTTCAACAAAATAATTCATTTTTAAACCAAAGTGTATGGAATACTGGAATTTTCAGATTGAAAATTTAGGTTTCAGCAAAATAATTCATTTTCAACAAAGTATTTTGACTATTAAGTTGTAAAATTCATTAATTGTTTAATTACTCACTGCTGTTTAAAATTAATCATTTAACTAGGCATTGATTTTAATGATTGTTTTCAACTCTAAAATATTATTATGTTAAATACAACATAATAAATTATACCTAATTATTTTTATTAATTGTTATTAATATTTTCTTAAAGATTAGGTGTTTATATAATAATAATAATAATAATTAGAGGATGATCTTTATATTAAATCGTTATTATGTTGTATTTAACATAATAATATTGTATAGTTGAACAAAATCATTAAAATCAATGCCTAGTTGATTAATTAATTTTAAACAGCAGTGGGAAATTAAACAATTAATGAATTTTACAACTTAATAGTCGAAATACTTTGTTAAAAATGAATTATTTTTTTGAAAACTCAATTTTAAATCTGAAAATTCCATTATTCTATACACTTTGGTTTTAAAATGAATTATATTGTTGAAAATTAATCTCTTAATCTGTTTTTTATAAAAAATGCAATAAAAAAAGAAAATATATAATATTCTTGCAATATTTATTTAAAAAATATACAAATGTGTTTTTAATCTTGCGTTAATTTTCTATAACATTTTTGAATAATTTAATCCTTTACAGAGAAAAAATGTCAATTTCAATATTTTTAAAGCTAGGATAACTTAATCAATCATAAAAAAATAAATATATCTATTTAAACTTTTTATTTTTACTGAATTATTTTTTTCTTTTCTTAATTGTCCGATTCATATGTTAAATACATTAAAGTTTTTATAATATTTATTAATATTATTCAATGTTCAATTTTAATTTTTTTGTTTGCGGTTCTCCCGGTTTTTGTGGTGATTTCGTTTCTTTATCCATCAATTTAATTGACATTTTTCCATCCATTTTTGTAATTTGTTTACTTTAATATACAGACATGTACAATACCTTATCTGAAATGTAATATACATATAATCTAAAAATTCTAATTATATATAAAAACTCAATATTTTATATAATATAAAAGAATTTTATTATTTTTTTATGATATAAATATAAATATTTTTATGAAATACTTGAAATGTCCATTATTTCTTCCGTAAATGATTCTGCCTTCAATTTGTAAGAGTTGTTTCAATTTAAAAATAGTTTCATCTTGAAATTGGTCTATTCTTACTTCCAGTTTATAATCACCATCCGTAATAGCTCCAATGCCCCATTTAGTGTTTGATGTTGGTTTCACCATTCCCGGTTCGAATTTGGTACATATATATCCTTTAACAGCTGAAAAGAAATCATTAATATTATAATAAAAATAATTTATATTTTTAATTATTTATTTAACTTTTTAATTTTGTTTAATTAAATGAATATTTTTTTAATAATATTATAATAATATTCTTTAATATTAAGTAATAAATAATAATTAAAATGTCTTACTAATCAATCCTGTTGATTCTGCCACATCTTTTAACTCATAAAAAGGTGCCTGTGTTGTTTTATTTGATTGTCCCTATTCTCATATCTCTGTGTATTCTTTAATATACAATTCAAAAGGTACTGTTCTTATGTTATATTTTTCATATTTAATTTGTTTTGCATGTGCTCCACTGATTCGAACAATCTGAAATATAAAATTATAAAGAATTATAATTTCATATTCTAATATTATAAATATAATATAAAAATTAATATTATTTATCAATTCTATATATTGCTTCTCCTCGTTTTATTGTGTTCATGAATTCATCAATCAATTCATTCCATATTGTTATTTGGACTTTTTCTCCTTGTCCATTATCAAGCGAAAATTTGAGAATATTTAGATTTCCTGCTACTGTCTTTGGTCCATCAATTTGATCGATGAAATCAACAACATTTCTGAAAATATTATTGAATTATAAATTAATAAAATTATTTAAAATATTATAATTTTAGACTGTAATATATTTAATTTTTATTTGCATAAATTATTAAATTTTATATTTTTTAATAAGTATAAATTATATGACATTTTAATTTATAAAAATGAATATTTGATGGAATAATTATATTTCATATTCATATTATTATTTAAAAAAAATTAATTTAAATTTTTTAAGATTTTAAAATTTTATTTTCTAAGTTATGTTCATATATATTTTAGTGATTTTTATAATATATAAATAAAACAGATATTGAATTTTTTTTATAAATTATGTAATTTTGTTTAATTTTTAAAAAATATTAATCGATTTGAGTGAAATATTTGAATAAAAAATATTTCAATATAAAATATAATAATTGTAATATTTAATTTTAATAATAAATTATATGAAATTTAATATTTTCAATTTTCTAGTTAAAAAAAATATATTTGTTATTAAAAACGGCATAAAATATAAATTATTATAATTATGTTATATTTTTTAAAAATTTAAATGAATTTTTATTATAAATTTACATTTTTTAATCATAAATTTTATATTTATATATATATATATATATAAATTTCTGCCCAGTGCTCTGAATGTCAACGTGAAGAAATTCAAGCAAGTGCGGGTAAACGGCGGGAGTAACTATGACTCTCTTGACGCCTTCAGGTGCGAGCCGATCTGGAGGACCGCTTGCAGGATTTTCTGGCTTTACCTCTTCGTTTGCAACAATGTGAGAGGGATCCTGAGGATTATCCTTCATCGTCGTGCCTGGTCTAAACCTAGGCGTGAGCGACTTAGAATATTTTCTTGCTTTTTATATATTGAAATTTCAAACCTAGGCGCGAGAGACTTAGAAAATTTCTGACACGTGCTGGATTTGCAAACCTAGGCGCGAACGACTTGAAAATTTTTTATGCTACCCTAATTTGAATAGCGGATGAATGACCAAGGGTGTTCCGGTCACCCTATAGGGTAGCCTGTTGGCGGGAGATAATTAGACTCACGTGTCTGTTTACTCGTACGGGATTTAGCGACCCCACTTTAGCTGAGCGAAAAGCGGTCAAAGTCCGAACTCCCCCTATCACATAACATCAGCGATTAGGTGTTCTGCTTTCCGTTAGGAACGGTTAAGGAGTTAAGGTGAAGCGGACGTCTCGGGTTACCAGCCCGATTCGTCTTTAAAACTAAAGGTCCCATTAATAAAAACAAGCCTCGGATAAATCAAGGTTGACCCGCTGGTTGGGGCTTTTTAAAGAAAGACCTCAAAACCATGTCGTCGAGAGTGCTCATAGGTGGACTAGCAGCCTTCCGGATGTTTAATAACACCACATCCATTAAAGGCAGAGCTGCGAGACAAGGCATAGGCTAAGTCCTATTAAGACCAAGTGCTAGGCGGCATTGCACATCCTTGATGCCGCGGAGATGATGTTTGTTTCGTTTCACCATCCTTCTAAACAAACAATGGTGACGCCTCCCGACTCGGGGCGCAAAATAAGGAGGGGTTTTAGTGGGTATGGTCACTACGGTGACAGAGTCCCACACTCAATTGGAGAATCCTTGAGGTTCAAACCGGTCGTGCGTAATGCATTTCCCCTCCTTACCAAAAAAAATAGCCAAATGGGTAAACGGGTAAACGGGTCTGTAAAGATCTCAGTGAGTGGCGACACTGCCTTGTTGAGCTGGTGCACTCGTACCATCAATTAAAATTATTTAATTGATCAGGCCAGGACTATCCGAGAACGATCTCTGACTCTCAGAGCAAAGGCCGGACCCTGTTGCTGTGACGAGTACTATGGGAGGGCAGGCAGCCCTTGGTCGATTCTTGCTGTCGACCACCTGCCCAAGTTGGGAAGATCTCGTAGTGGCATGTGGTTTGAGAAAAGTTTTCATAACTTTTCTTAACTGGAAATAGGGATCATGCGACCATGAACCTGAAAGGAGCGATATTGGACCAATATTGATCTTCGGCGATCAACACAGGTTTCTGCTCATAAGAGTGTGACGTGTGATCGTAGTGACGCTTTGCACTTAATCAGAGTAGTTCGAGGGAGTGAATGTTTTCAACGGTCTACCCTGCTCGTGGGATGTTCTAAAAGTTCCTCTCTTTCAGGTAGCCAAATGCCTCGTCATCTAATTAGTGACGCGCATGAATGGATTAACGAGATTCCCACTGTACCTATCTACTATCTAGCGAAATCACGTAGGGCCAATGGGGCCGAGTACGGCTTGCCCTATGAGTGCCTGGGCTGTGAACCAAACGGATACGTCCTCGATCGTGCTGGATGGGCAACGCCTGTACCCTCCCTTTTTGGAGTGAGTAGGGAGAGGCGGCTGAATTTGGTCCCTGGTCTTGTGCGTTACGTTCCTCATCACCACGTTGAGGGGTGATCGAGGCTCGCTAGACGAAGCAGCAGAGAGATATAGTATGTACCTCACTGCAGAAGTAACTCCCTTAGTCAATGAAGCGCCGGCCGGTGATTGGGTGAGCGTGGAGGTGCGACGCTGTCCTGGCCTTACGAGGTGCAGGCGGTCGAGATGTATGGGCGAAAGTGCGGACTGGCGCCGGGTATCACCATCCTGCGCTTAGTTATCAAGTGCTCTCTATTTCTCTCTAGCTTTGTTACGTGAATGGACTCGGAAAGACACCTCTGCTGGGTAAACGGCCCAATGCTTAACGCAAGGAGGTTCTACAAAAAAACTCTACCTGTCAGGTGGCAAACACGCCGTCTCTGCATGGGTGGTTCGATAGGATTTGCCTGTCAAGTTGTGAGTATAGTGGTGCTTGCTTCAGGGAAACCCTGGACAACCTTTTCCTGTTAGGCAGTGATATGTTGTTCATCATAAGGTAGCGTTCTGAAGGAACTTGCCTGTCCGTCGGTAAGCACGCTGTTCCCTGCAGGAGGGTCCAGAAAAGTCTATTAATTGGTTACGGGCGTTAATGCGCATAGGATTCTCACCCGTAGCAACGAACTGATTGTGGTGAACTCTCACGACACACTGTGGGGTTGGCCGCAGGTTCTTGTGAAATGTCGATTGACAGTAGCCAACTGTGAGCAGCCCTGTCCAGATATATTGCTCTGGACAAGGGTTACGAGCCAAAGAGGTGCAGCACCCAGCTTTGGCTGAGCACTTTGTAATAGCTGCCATAGGCGGAACCTATATGGGTTAACCTAGAAACGGCTTGCTCAGGTGCAAAAGACAACGCCTACGTTGGTCTTTATGTTTAACGTTATGAGGCCTGTCGAACGTTGAACGAGGCTGATAGCTGAACGAGATGCTGTAGCAAGTAGCCAACAGTCGTCGGTTTAGCTTTAAATCAGCCCAACAGTTGCTTGTCTCCTGTAACATGGTGGTTGCGGTCTCTTGGTCTGGATTGCCTATGTAAATGGGTGTTAAATGGCGAGGATTGCGGCTGCCGGCCACGGGCGTTAATTTTGTATGGATTAACGCCTGTGGTGACGAGCTGATTGTGATAAACAGTCACGACATAATGTGGGGTTGGTCGCAGGCTCTGGCTAAAGCCAATAATAATAGTATGTGTCTAAAGCCAGGACGATGGATGTGGTTTGATATTGAGTTGTAGTGGCAACAAATACTACTCTATAATTTATAATTAAAATTATAACTACTATTACTGATACAAGATTTATTTATTTGTTTCAAGGGAGAAAAGGGATATGACCGAGTTGCGATCAAACACACCTATGCTTAAGCTTAACCTTCGTGGCGAGGGGCTGTGAGGCAGAGGGGTAAAAAACACTGTCGTGAACGAAGGCGGATGGGCGGAGGAGGTCGCCCTACCCGTATTTAAATACTCCCGGGGGCGCAAGCGGCTTTGCGTTACTCTGTGTCTTTTAGATCCGCCAGAACTCGTGGGAATAAAAATGAATGTAACTAAAAATCTCAAAACTTGCTTTGTGCGTATGACGAGGTGTGACAGAGTGCTACCATGAGTTCTTGGTAATATCCCCGCTGGTCCCAATGCCGGGACTAGCCCTCATGCGCGCTGTCTGGAGTCTAGAACTACCTCTAGACTGTCTGACAGCCTCCCTAGAAACATAGATAGGCCTGTAGGAACTTCCGCTTTGAATGAAAATAAAGCAAGGCTCAGAACTAGGATAGGAAAGGAATTTATTCTATGGCAATTAAATCTTAACCATGATAACAAGGTTACCGGAGAAATTAGGAAGGAGGTGGTAGAGCACGGGGTTGATTTGCTTCTAATGCAAGAACCCTATCTTTGTGCTAAAGGTATTGCTGGTTTAGGCTCAAAGGCGAAAGTAGCTTTCGTAGAAAGTACGCCAAAGGTGGCAATAATGGCTCTTAAGGATGATGTGAATATGATCGTGTTGCGTCACCTGTCGACAGAACACTGTGTCTGTATACAGGTGAACACACCCGGCGGTTCTTTTTATGCGATCTCAAGCTACTTTCCGTTTGCAGATCCAATAGAGCCGCATCTTGGTCATCTTGGTTTTGTTCTTGATGAACTGAGGGGTGAGCGATATATCATTTCTGTTGATGCAAACGCAAAGTCCCCGTCCTGGGGAGGTTGTGTTACAGATGAGAAGGGAATAGCGGTAGAGCAGTTCATCGCGCAGTATGATTTGAGACTGATCAATGATCCTGCACAGCTGGCGACCTATTGTCATAACGGAAAAGAAACTTATATAGATTTGACGCTAGTATCAAGAAATATGTACCCGCACGTAAAGGGTTGGACAGTCTTAGATGGAATCACTACTAGTGATCACAGAGTCATCGAAATAAGGATCTCTTGCAGAACAAGATCCAACTTTGGAGGGAAGAGCCAACCTTCCGAACGGAGATCTGGACGGTTTCTTTATAAGAAGGTGGACAGACCGAAGTTTGACGGGAGCCTTAAAGCATCTCTCTATGCTATCCTATCCGAAGCCTCGCTAGAATCTAATAGAAATGTAGAGAAATACGCAGAAAAATTAACGGAATCAATCCTAAAGGCTTGCGAGATCTCGATGCCGAAGAAAAAGTGGCGATATAAATATTCACCTTGGTGGAATGATAGACTTACAGCGTTAAAGAAAAATAAAATAAAGGTTCTTAGACGGTTTCAGAGGTTGCGTAAATACATTAAAAATAATGAACACCCGGACATAGTTAGAGTAGTCGAATATATTCATGTTACACAGGAAAAAAAGGATATTATCTAACAATACAGAAAATCAGTACACGAGGCTAAGAAAAATAGCTTTAGGACATTTTTTACTGAAGAGGGGAATAAAAATCCGTGGGGCATAAATTATAAAATGCAAGCGGATAAAATGAAAGTAGAACAGGTACACGTGAACATGAAGACACAAACAGGGTACACAAAAACAGCAGAAGAATCTGCCCGAGCCATATTAGATGTTCTTGTGCCGGATGCGACTCACAGTGAATTGGAGAACCCTGAGGGCAGAGATTGTGGCGAGTATCCGGCTCCTTTGATAGACGAACCAGAGTTCTACCCAGAGGAGGTGGCTAGAGCGCTAAGGGCTTTGCCTAATGGTAAGGCAGCGACACCGACCTAGTAGAAGTCGACGTGTTGAAAATGGCCTATTCAATCATGGGAGGCGTCTTGGTAAAAATTATGAATGCGTGTCTAAGAAACGGTGTCTTCCCCTCAATATGGAAGAGCGGAAAACTCAGAGCACTTTATAAGGGAGGGAATAAGGATAGGCCAGATTCGCAATCATACAGGCCGATATGTTTGCTGTCTACACTCGGAAAGCTGCTGGAAAAACTAACATTGAAAAAATTAAATATGACTGTACTGACTGAGGAAAAGATCTCAGACAGATAATTTGGCTTCAGAATTGGGCGTTCCACGGAAGACGCACTAATTGACTTCAGAAAAATGATCGACTCTTGCCCGGAGCGATATGTACTAGGAATCTTCTTTGACATTACTGTAGCATTTGATAATGTACTCTGGTCAATGATCTTGGAGGGCTTAAGGGAGAGAGCATGTCCGAGAAATCCCTATAACTTGATGAAGAGTTATTTTGGTGATAGGACAGTTTCTCTTACTTGGGGAGGAGGGAAAAAAGTTTCTAAAAAGGCTTCACGTGGCTGTCCACAGGGATCAGTACTTGGTCCAAATTGTTGGAACATTGTATTTGATTCCCTGCTCGTTAAACTGTTTAAATTTATTGGGAAAATGCTTATGGCATACGCTGATGATTTGAATGCACTAATAGCTACTAACACAAGAAACGGAATGGAAACTAAAGGGACAGAAATTGTAAATTTAATAAGTAGTTGGTGCAGGTCGGCTGGATTGCAGCTTTCTGAGTCAAAGACAGCAATCATGTATGTAAAATATATACCAAGAGCCCTGAAACCGTTTAAGGAATTGGCAGGTGCACCAACAAAGTATGAAGTGAGGCGGGACAAAATGAGTATGAGATGTAGAAATAAGGCATACAATTTGAAGGCAAATGGAAAATAGATAGACATTCTTGCTTGTGTCCGTGAACAAATTGACTTGTCGAAAAAAGGGCAAACACTAAATTTTCAATTAAATATTCTTTAAATAATTAATAATTCTTGTAAATTGGCAAAAAAACATAGGAAAGTCATCCGATAAACATTCTTACTTGAGTCCGTAAACAAATTGACTTGTAGAAAACAAGTGAACTCTTAATTTTTAATCGAAATTCTTTAAATAATTAATAGTTTTTGTAAATTGATAAAGAAACAAAGGAGAGTCATCCGACAGACATTCTTACTTGTGTGCGTAAACAAATTGACTTGTGGAAAAAGGGCAAACTATTAATTTTTTAATCGAAACTCTTTAAATAATTGATAGTTCTGGTAAAATTGGAAAGTAACGAAGGAAAGTCATCCGACAGACATTCTTACTTGTGTGCGTAAACAAATTGACTTGTAGAAAAAAGTGCTAACTCTTAATTTTCAATTAGAAATTCTTTAAATAATTAATAATTCTTGTAAATTGGCAAAACAACATAGGAAAGTCATCCGATAAACATTCTTACTTGAGTCCGTGAACAAATTGACTTGTAGAAAACAAGTGAACTCTTAATTTTTAATCGAAATTCTTTAAATAATTAATAGTTTTTGTAAATTGGAAACGCAACAAAGGAAAGTCATCCGACGGACATTCTTACTTGTGTGCGTAAAGAAATTGACTTGTCGAAAAAGGGCAAACTCTTAATTTTGTAATCGATATTCCTTAAATAATTAATAGTTTTTGTAAATTGGCAAAGCAACGTAATACATTGAACTTATTCTTTAACAAATGGCCCTTTATGAAAATTGTTTAACAATTATTAAACTTATTCTTTAACAAATGGCCCTTTATGAAAATTGTTCAAATAATTACAATTTTTGAAAATTAAATAAATGTAAAAACAAACATAAATGAGCTCCACTCGAATTCGGTACGATCGCTGTAACTTAATCGCTAGGAATGTTTACATTCATAATGTAAACAGATCCCGGGAATTTGCCTTGACGCCGCTGGCGTAATGCTTCTTTTTATTAATGCATGGGAAACGTAACTCTTTATTGATGGACCAACGTTTAAATATAGGATTGATTTCGGTAAAATGAAATTTTCCAGTTTTTAATGTATCGTAAAAAAATATCTATTTGATAAAAAAATTTCTTAATAAAATTTTTTCGACTCATCGAGCCGCACATTTTTATATTGTTAGCGTCCTGAATTTCCCGGCTTAGTCATTTTTAGAAATTTTTCCGCGCTTCGGTAACTCACGGTTGGGGCAGCGAGCGCGAGCGCTAAGGACATTATGCAATCCACACGCTCAATTGGTATTTTATGGTAGAAAATTACTTTTGTCGGAAATTCAACTATTTCCGTGAGGAAACAGATTAGTGAATTTTGCGCTTTTTAATTTAGTTGCAAATATACATTTTTTCATTGGCTAATATACCTTATGGTTGTCCAAAAATGCATGAAAAATTTCCCTAATCATTTTTTTGAGTTTTACAATAATTTTATAGGGTTTGAAAAAATGTGAAGAGAAAGTACGGGGACCTGTCAAAAATTATCCAACGAAGAATTGTATGTATCAGACATATGGGCTTAACACCCCTAACACACGTCCATGAGTACCTGAAAACTACGTTCAAAACCAAAAAATTCAATTCTTCATGAAATGGACCTTTTGGGTACTATATTCTTGTATTTTTTCACTCAAACTTATAAATATTGGTGGATTTTGTTTAAATCATATTATTTCCTCGAAAATTCGTTCTTCCCCTGGAATATTTATTAACATAAGTTTATTATTTTCAACTTTTCTAACAAATAGAATTTGTTTAAGTAATTTTTTTTATATTAAAAATCATTAATATTTCTTTAGTGTAATATTTATCAAAGTTGTTTGATTAACTTTATTTTGTTAAATTTTGGAAAATAAAAATTATTACTATGGGTTTAGTGGAATATTTAGCAACATTAAGTAATTTATTTTAAATTATTTAAACAAATCTTATCTATGTTAAAATATTTTTTTCAAAAATTCGTTGAACTGGCCATTTCTAATCATTAGGTGACACATTTATTTTCAAATCTTTTTAAATTGTTATACAATTAGAAAACATTTTTAAATAAATTTATGACATTAACGATAACAAAATTCCAGTTCGATGAATTTTTACGAAAAAAAACTTTTTGAACAAATGAAATTTTATTTACATAATTAATAATAATGAATCAATATTGGTAAATATTCCACTAGATCCACATGAATAATTTTTATTTAAATAATAATTAAAAATTATTTAACCAATGATAATAAATGTTTCACTAAACCAATATTAATAATTTTAAGTACAAAAGACAAGAATACGGTGCTCAAAAGGTCGTCTTCATGAAGAATTGACATTTTGTGATGTAAGGGTAGTTTTCAGGTCCGTTTTTATATTTCTGATACATGAAATTCTTCATTAGGTAATTCTCTACAAACCCCTATACTTTCCCGTCGCATTTCTTCAAACCCTAAAAAAATTATTTCAAAAACTCAAAAAAGTGATTTTTCCTCATGCATTTTGCACGGGAAACTTCAAGTGAAAACCGTTAAAATAAAAACATAAAAAAATTAAAAATTAGAGAATTTCTTTTTCCGGATTTGGAATTAAATGGGAGGGATCGTTGTCCTCTAAAACAGAGTTTTAGATCCACTTTAATGTACCTGTCCTATTTTGCAATAAAAATTAATCTTTCATATGTTGAGAGTTCATTACATTGGTTATAAACATTAGTCCTTTTTGGTAGGAAATTATTCAGTTTTTTTGAAATTCAATTACATTTTTCGGAAATTTAGCTTTTTTCCCTAGCATTCAACTATTTATTTTCGTTAGTTTTTCGCCTTTTCTTGTTCAAATTCAAATACTAATTTATCTATTTGATTTTTGGTTGGAACCTAAAGTTTTTTACTTAAAAGGCCAACTGATTCGTACAAATTGCCTTTTTTCAGTTGCGAATTTAAATATTTTTTCAGCTGCAAATGTACCTAATTTACTTTGGTATGTAAGTTTATCCTTTGTATTTGTTCGTCCACAAAGCAAGGGACTTAATGCACAGTAAAAGCGATTGAAAAGGCGGCCCAGTACTAAAAATCTTTGGGAAGCCCTCACTTTACAGTTGATTAATAGTTTCAGTTCCTTCTATACAGAAATATTATTTCTCATTATAAAGGAGAAATTAAAAAACTATTTATAGATTAAAAAAACTAAAAATCGATCATATTTGTATGAAATTTCCAATATCTTGTAGGAAATGTATGTTCTTCTCTAAAAATTGGCCTTTCTTAGTGGAAAACTGATTATATTTTACGAAAATTCACCATGCTTTTAAAAATTTCACTATATCTTTCGTTAGACGTTCGTATTTCTTTTGTGAATTTCAAATAGCCGAAAATTTGTTTTTTCCCTTGAATATTTTATTATTTATTTTGTTTAATGTTTTGTCTTTCTTTGCAAAATTCGAATTAAAAAAAGTCATTCCTTAAACAAGAAATTTGACTATTCCATCTGATTCGTAAAAATCAACACATGATTATGTTTTACAAAAATGTAAAATTCTTTGAAATTTTATTCACAAATGGTAAAATGTCATTATTAAATTTTGCATTTTAGTTCTATACATTGATTTCAGAAATTTCAAGCCTAAGTTAACTGTTAATATGATTTTTATAGATTGCAGTTCCGCAAAACCTAATAAAGAATTCAGACTTCGTTCTCTGATAGAACCGCTATCGATAAAGCCTCACGATCCCTATGAGTTTGTGGAGAGTGACAAAAGTTCTAACCATGCACTCAGTTTGTCACACGTTCCCTCTCCTGTATCTTCAGAAGCAGGTTATATATCGTCCAAAAATGGAATTAAACATCTCTCTCAGGTAAATATTTTCAAAGAAATTTAAGAATTAGATATTAGGCACGATGTTTAGATATATATTTTTATTTAAACTTTTCTAGGCTCTATGCTCCTCTGAAATATGCGTCGAGGGCAAAGTATACCATTATCTAGAAAACTCAGTGTCTACGATTTCAAAGGGGCATGTGTATGTCGACACTAGTGTTGCTGACGGAGACGAAACATTTAAACCTGATGAAGACGATATAACTGAAACTGACGGGCTTGGAACAACTGAACCCGACCAAAATGTGTCTTCAGGAGAAGAGTACGAGTCACCATCAGGCAGCGAGGATGAAGCTTGCAGCGAAATTTCCGAAGCAGTTACAATTTACGAGTCAACAGAATATTCTGAACCTCTCCAGCTTTCTGATATTGAAAGCGCTAACACGGTATTAATTTTGCTTAGAAATATTTTGAACTTAGATTTTGAAAAAGAAATATAAGGTTTCTGTGCCAATAACTATGTTAATTAATTATTAAATTTCTATTATAATTTTCTTTGAATTATAATTATTAATTAATTTTCAGCATTCTGTAGGCAGGAAGGATCTGAACAATGACAAAGCCTGGTATCCCTTTTGCTTTGAGGAGGTAGGAAACTTCTCGAGACATCTGCCAAGAAAACACGGAGATGAGGAAAGAGTGAAGAAAATTCTATTTCTTCCCAAGGGCAGCGAGAAGCGAGCGGAGATTTTGGGTTTAAGGAGAAACGGAAATTTCGTCTTGATGCAGCAGACCAACACTTTAAAGCCTGTCTGTTTACCAAACAAAGTTTACGGACAGATGCAGTCAGAGAATGTTAACGAAAAAAACTATTTTGCATGTGTGTACTGCTTAGGATACTTCGCAAAATCCTATTTGTGGGGACACAAAAAAATATGTCTAGCCTGGAATGCAACTGCTCCTGTTTCCCGTAACCACCTATTGGAATCACAAACGTTGCTTATTTCAACCGGAATGTTGGGAAACTACCTGAATAAAAGTTGTCTCAAGGAAGAAGTATTCAATATAATGAAAGCTGATCAAATCAGCCATACGGCCAAAAAGACCCTCTTATTTGCTTGTATGGTGAGTTTCATTTGAATAAACACAAACGGGTAAAGATTAACGTGACCGTTTTAAATTAAATGCGCGAGATAGCCCGCTTAAAGCTCGCACTGCAGCACGCAATGATATGCGAATATCTTACTGACGTTTTAAAGCCAAATTTATACAATGAGTTTGTCTTAGTAGTGAAAGTGAGAAGCGGATTCGATCCAGAAACAAAAGCGTTTCGAGCAGCTTCTTTGGCTTTAAACATGGGGACAAATATTCAAATTTTGTGCCTCGTAGCTAAAAAAACTGCGATAACCAAAAATCCACTGTTTGGGCAAAAAGATTCTTCAGAAGCAAGCCTCCTGCATCAAAGAAATTGATGACTCATATGACATAGTTAAAATGCATTGGTGCAGTGATATTTCTAGCTTAGCCAATAAAGTTCTGAATGAGAACTCCTCTTTGAAGCCGAAGATAATTCCTTTGACTGAATATGTTATGGCTTTTAACAGGCATATAACATCTTCAGCCATAGATACATTTGAGAAGCTCAAAGTTGGAGAAAATCAAGTGAAGAACTACAAAACATTGGCTGAGTGCAGTTTTGCTCTAACTTTAATTTTTAATAGGAAAAGAATCGGTGAAGTTGAATTTTTAGAAATACAAACTTATGTCACACATTCATCGGATAGAGTGACTCAACAGGAAAGTGTTGCAGCATTAACAGAATAAGAAAAGGCCTTGTGTGCAAGTTTCAAACGAGTGGTGCTTTTTGGGAAAGGGAGCGAAGCGGTAGCTATCCTCTTCACCAAAAGAATGCAGATTTTTGTGGAGGCTTTGCTGAAACTTCGCAAAGAAACCAACATCGTAACAAAATCAAATAAGTACCTCTTTGCTGCACCTGGATCTGAGAAGAGGTGGATGAACGGAGGTTCAGTCCTCAGAAAATTGGCAAAGAAATCTGGTTCCGAACATCCGGAACACCTCACTAGCTCTAAATTTCGGAAACACATCGCTACCATCCTCCAACTAATGAATTTCGAGAGAAATGAAATCGAGCAAATGGCCAACTTCACGGGACATACGGAGAAAACACATCTTGAATTTTATAGGTAAAATTGCAAAATGTCTAATAATAAATTATATGATACCATTATTTCTTGTTTACTGAAATTTTTCTAAATTATTTTTTCTGAATCGACTAAAGATTTTCGTCTTTTTCAGGATGCCTGATGATGTTTATCAAACAGCGAAAGTTGCCAAGGTGCTGCTTCTGACGGATGCAGGAAAAGGAGAAGGATTTAAAGGCAAAAGATTGGAGGACATTGAGTTGACGGAGGAAGAATTTTCTTTAAATGATGAAGCAGCGGATGGCGAGACTGAAGAAAGCATGTTCTTTGGAAAACCATTATCTTCGGAGCAGGACTCTATTCCCTCCAGGCCTTCCGACTGCCAGGATTCGGAAAATTTAATACAAAATAAAAAAATGAAACTCATTCCTGATTCAGAAAAGAAGTCTGCTGTGACAGCTTGTTTAACAAAAACTGGGACAAGAGTTTCCTGGGCTCCGGAGCAGAAGCAACTTATTTTGCAGCACTTCAAAAGTCATATAGTTAACAAAAAGTTGCCCAGAAAGGATGAATGTCTTCTTTTCATCGCAAATAGTGGTGAATTGATGAAAGGAGTGGAATGGTCGCGTATAAAAACGTTAGTTTACAACTCCTACCGCATTACTTAAAGTATTTACACAGTATATTGTTAATAACATTTTGAATAACAAATTATTCTTCAGCTTCGTAATGGTAACATTTTCAAAAAAACTTTAAATTATTTAATTAAAATTTCTTCTATTAAAAATTTCGAATATTATATTCCAAGCAATTGCCCGGATGTGTGTGTGTGTGTGTGGATGTGTGTATGGAATATTATGGATATTTTCATTATTGGCCAGTTTTCGTTATGTAGTTCTAATTTTCATAAATATAACATAATTGTCTACTAAAAGAAGATTTTCATGTCCAAATAATTTTTTTTTTAATTCATTCTTTTTGTTTAAAGGTAATTTTTTAAATTGAAAACTTAATTTCTAAGTTGAATCAACTTAGCATAAAGTTGAGAAAGGATTCAGGTGCGTCACATTTTCCTCTTTTGTTTTCCAACTCGAAAAATTACCTATTCAAATACAAAATTTGATTCGTCTGATTTGTCATTGTATTTAAATATTTTTTCGTGATATTTTGTAATTTTGTATTTTTTGTGAATTCACATTCTGAAATTAACAAAAATGAAAACTTGAATTGATCTATTATTTAAATAATCATAATTACTTTCTCTATGAGGAATCAAATACATTTTCTAACGGCAAGCAAAGTGATTGTGAAATGAGAATCATATGAATATAATTATAAATAAATTGGAAACACTGGAGAACGAATTGACAGCTAGTTTGTTATCATTTCTTGTTTTAATTTCAGATCAAAATTGTATCATGCGTTTTTTTTTAATCTTACTCCGTTGGTCTAGTAAAAGAAAAACCATCTACCCGCTGCGCGGGCACATTCTTATCGAGCGTGGCACGCTTCGCTCGCAAATTTGAGCGCGCCCAGAGCGCACAACTGTTGGTTCTCGCTCTTCGCGCTCGGTCTTTGAATTTCCCCTATATTTGTGCACGGATCTTTTAAAATTGAAGTTTAAAGCATTGGAAACTGTAATTTGATGCTTGTTCATTCTCTTCTGTTAAAGCTCCTTCAGCTTTAACGAACACATTCTCATGACGTCTCATGCGTCGTTTTATCATGAATTTAATTTGGTTACTTTTATGATTTAAATAAAAATACTCATCCTAGCGCGGAGTGGTTAGGAGCATTATTGAAAATATAATATAAGCGAAGTATCTTGTTAAATACAATTTTATTGTACTTTCTGACATTTTTCCAAAAAGTTATTATTTTGAACAATTTTTGTCTCTTCATTTTTTTTCGTTTCTTGTGTCGTTTTTTCACATATTTAATTTGTTTTTACTTTTTTTCTTATTTTTTATGATTTAACAGAAATCTACACGTCCTATCTAAAGATTTATAATAACAGTAAATTTTTAGATCCTTTTTAGACGAACTTCTTTTCTCTTTAATTTTTTTTCATACCTTGTGTCGTTTTTGAAAAAGTTTTTTTTTTTGTCATTCTAAATATTACTTTATACGATGCAAACAAGAACTATGCATTCTTTTAAAAAATTATTAATGGGATATTTGTAGGGCTTGTTCAGATGATACAATTTTCCCATTTATGATTTTTCGTGCCCATCATTTTTTGTGCGATCAAAATTTGAATTTTTAATTTATCAGGACAATTAAAAAAGTTTTAATGATAATTTGGTAGGAATTTTGACAATTAACGTTCTTTTTTGAGTGACTTTATTACACATCGTGCGCCGCTTCGCATGAAATGTTAATTTTCGTTTGTTTTCTCGGATTTTGAAAATTCGATAACTATGGTACTTTTATTTTTATCGGAGAAATTCACCAGGATAAAATGCTTGTCTTGTTTAGTACCAAAAGCAGCCTTAAATAGAATTTCCAAATCATTGAAGAAAATAGTTTGAAAGTTTTTGGAAATGTTCTAACTTTTTGCATTTTCATCCAAAATAGCTGCTTAAAGCAGCTTAATTGTTTAAGTGTGCTTAAGCACAATACATTCTGATCAATCTTTAGAAAGTTTTCGCGTCTAAACGAAACGGCGGGATAGAGACACCTTCGTAAAAATCGTTTTTTCTGACTCAGGGGGTCTCAAAACGTTGAAATTTGATGAAAACCGACATAGAAAATTTTTATATAAAACTAGGTAATACCTTATCATTGAGATGGACTTGTAATATGTTAGCATTTTTCATGTGCTTTTGGTTTAAGTATTCGAAATATTAAAAAAATAGCTTTTTATTATTCTATCGTTTGGTACAGGGTGGTCCATTTAAAAATTGGAATTTGATTTTGCTATAAAACAAAAACGGGTCAATATTTTTCAATGGTTGAACATTTATTTAAAAGGTATATTT
>NC_046659.1:150240945-150243984 GCF_010883055.1 Belonocnema kinseyi | reverse complement strand
ACATATAACTAACTATTTATGGCATCAAGAATGACAATTGACGTTTGACTGTCATAAAATCCGTGATTCAAATTCCAAACACTAGATGGACCACCCTGTATAAGCGAGTGAAAAAATGAGAATTAAACTTTTCAAATAATTTTTTGGTCCTAATTCAGCAATATTAATTCGAGCAAATAATAAGTATAGTTATAAAGTATCAACTACATTTTGAGAGTTTTTCGTGGTTCCTCTACTTATTAAACAGATAAATATGCCAAAATATACCTCAAGGTGTATACTTAAAGATATTTCTACGTACATTTTTTTTGCTTGACTTGGAATTTTTTGAAAATGGTCAAAAAACATGTTTTTTTTATTCAGTCCTGTGCACACATTTTAAGAAAAGTTAAATATGTCGAACTTTAAATTTCTTTAGCTTGAACCAAAGAAAAAATTCGTATTTTTTTTTAAATTTCAATGATGTTTCAAGCGTTGAAATATCGTCAAGTTTACGTTTTTTACCGATTTTGACGACTTGCTAGAACTAAGCTTTTAGACCCAAAAAATGCTGGTGTTATTACGGAAGAACGATATTTTTGTAGGAATTGGCTCATGGACTCATTTTATGTACAAAATCCCCCCCCCCCCATACTAGGGTGGGGATTAATGCGTAGTTGGATACTTGTTGATGGTATCCCGATTTTTAGCGAACTATCTAATCTAGTTTTTAATATAAAAGCTGTAATATATATTGTCATCAATCATTAAGAATGATTTTTTTGTTGTTGAAAGAAACAAAACAGCAGTTTAGTTTTCTTAGTTAAAAAAGTTCTGCAAAAGATTTCCTGACTCATTTATGATATCTTGCCCCATTTTCAAACAAAATAAAAATTTAAATATTCAGAAAGAAAACATTCACTTGACCACAAGAATGGTTCAGCTTGCATCAAGTTTATCGAATATCTTTTTTACATAAAGAAAATCAGTGTAAAGTGTTAAAAAAAAATTAAAGTGGTGAGGTTTTCCTCTTTTCGCAGTAATAGCCCGTAAGTTTCTAGTTCTTTAACTTGGTTTTTCAAATTTTATATATAAATGAACGATTGAAAATCAAAAATGTCTTCATTATGGCAATTTCAGTATAATAGGGCAGACTCATCCATGTTGAATATTTAAAAATATTTTTTATAGTCTTTTCTTTTTTTGAAAAAGGTATTATGAAAGTTTGATGCTGGAAAACCCATTTTTGGGGTCAAGGGAATTTTTTCTTCATAAATATTGAATTCTTAATGTTTTCGATAATGTTGCAAGATATCATCAACGATTGGGAAAACTTTTTTAATTTTTCAAATTATTTTTCTAACATTTTTCCGTATATGTTGTTGCTTGCAAGAAAAATGCGAAAATTCGATTTTATGAAAAAAAATTCTTCTGACCAAAAAACTGATTTAGCCCGTAACATACTTACAAGATCTTTTCTGTATGATAGTACAAATTCAACAAAAATTGACAAAAAATATAAGCGTGGGACTTTGAGAAAATCGGCTTTCAATATTTTCAGAAAAACCGCCGCCATTTTGTTAATTTCAATCATTTACTAAATTTTCTTGCCCATTTCGAAAGAAGGCAACCAATTCTACAAACATGTGGAAAACATCTCGAGTATCTCAACTAGGTTAAAACTTATATTAGCTTAAAGAAAACATTGTTTTTTTTTTTAAATCAAAGCAATAAATTTAAATATTTTTTATAAGGTAATTCGACTTTTCCATTTTCAGTTAAAACTTTACCATGCCCATTTTACGAATTTCAGATTCAAGTATTTTGTTGGAAATTCATTTTTTTGGGTAGGAAATCATTCTTGTTTGTTAAAAATTGAACTTTTCAGTTGATAATTCAACTATCTTGTTGAAAATTCATAATTTTACTGAAAGTGGTCCTTCCAGATAATTAATTATTCTTTTTTGTTCAAAATTAAAGTATTTGGTTGATAATTTAACTGATAAAAAAATAATTCAACTAATTTCACTTTAGATTAGTCACTGAACTAAAAATTATTTGAGTAGTCACTAATTAAAGCGGGAAGTAATTTTAAATAAAATATTTTTCAATTTTTAAACTAACTTTCCACGGGTTTGTCAGTCTGACATAAAGTTTTTTATGCTCCTTTAACAAAAGTTTCGAAAAAGTGGGCCTCTTTTATAATAAGGAATAGAATTGAGACTATAAGTGCATTACATTGTGGCCAGCTTCCGGGTCTGGGAATGTCGGCGCTACGTGCAAAAACTATTCGTCGCTTATACAGTATTCGTATATCGATGGTTGCGGCGCCTGGTTGTGATAGCTTGAATTAAAAAAGTATATAAATATACGTTTTGCCGTAAAGTCAAGCCCAGCTAAAAACTTTGTCAGTATGTACTAGGCAGCCTGATAAGTCCCTGAAAAATGAAACACGGAGACGTTTTTTTGGCCAAAGTCGGTTTTATTTTTCAACATACTCTCCTTTTAGGTCGATACAGCGAGTCCAACGATTTTCTAACTTTTTGATACCGTCCGAAAAGTACTTGATCGGAATCTCTCCAAAATACGCCTCAGTTTCTGCTATGAGCTCCTCATTTGAGTAAAAACGCTTACCGGTGAGCCATCTCTTCAGGTTAGGGAACAAGTAATAGTCGCTGGGGGCCAGGTCTGGTGAATACGGTGGCTGAGGAACCAATTCGAAGCCGATTTCATGCAATTTTGTTTGTGCAACTAAGCATGAATAAACAGGCGCATTATCGTGATGATAAAGCTGTTTTTTCTTCTTCAAATGCGGTCCTTTTTCGGCGATTTCGATTTTCAATTGGTCCAATAATGATGAATAGTATGCTCCTGTTATGGTTTTACCTTTTTCAAGATAGTCCACGAATATTATGCCATGTGCATCCCAAAATACGGAGGCCATAGCCTTTCCGACCTATTGTTCCGTTTTTGGACGCTTCGGAGCACTTTGGCCCGGTGGAACCCACTGTTTTGCCTGTTGCGTTGACTCAGGAGTGTAGTAGTGGATCCAGGTTTCAT
>NC_046659.1:150239432-150240845 GCF_010883055.1 Belonocnema kinseyi | reverse complement strand
AGGCGTCATTTGAAGGATCAAGCTCGACGAAAATGGTTCACATTAGTGAATACTAATGCCATCTCTTAGAATTTTCAGGTACTTATCAGATTGCCTAGTATATAAAAGCCTCCTACCACAGAATACACGAAAAAACTTTCTCAGACCCGGCCGCGGGTCGCAAAACGTCTTTTTGGGCTCGGTATGTGTATGCATTAAAAATAATATTAAAAAGTATTTAAAATTTTATTAAATTGTAATTACAATCTTACTTAATGTTCAATAATGAAATTAATTTGTATAATTATTTATAATAAAATGAAAAATTGAATGAAAGTTTTTATATTATTGTATAAAAAAATACATAAAAAGGAAGAAAAATATTATAAAAGAATGATTTAAATCTCATTTTTTATTTTCTTTCCTTTTTTTATTGACGTCCACAAAAATGTTATATTAATTGTGATTAAAATATTAACATTTTATATTAACTTTAGAAATGTAATAATCTAATTATTGATTTAATTTGTATGAGCTATGCACATTAATTTGATTACTGTATGTTACATTATAATGAATCTAATTGTCATTTAATAAAATAATTAATTTGAAAAAAATGTCAATTAAAAAAATAATACTTATAATTTTATTAATTTTTTTGTTTGTTTGATTTAATATATTTATTAAAATATGATTTTATATTAAATCAATAAAATTAAATATTTAGAAAATGTATCAAATAATTTTTAATCATATGTAATTACTAATAGAAAGCAATTTATATTGTAAGTATTGTATACATTTTTTTTATAAAATAATATTAATTAAATAATCAGAAATATTTGTGACGATTTCATGTGAAACAACAAAAGGGTATAATTACCTGCAGACGCTTTCTCGGCGTCACTTCGGATTTTAACAGGATTCAACGATTTACAGAATTTCTAGCTCATTCGGCAGAGGGATATGTGGCGCGAGGAAAAGTAACAGAAAACACCCATGTTTAAATAAAATTAAATAATACACATTTAATGGAGATTGTAATTAAAAATAAAATTAATTTGGTGATACATAAATTTATCTAACTAGTTTTATAAAGAAGGAAGTTTTAAAATCACACAGAGGTTCTCCCTAACACTTTCACGAAAATCGCTTAAAAAACTACATGTATTTTATTAACAAACAACATTTAAAAAAATAATAAAATTTAAAATTCTCAAAGTCGCTCCATTTTAAAATGTGTCCGAACCAAATTCAATCTACACTCAATCTCCATAATCTACACTCAAATTGAACCTTATCATTTTGACAACTCATCTGGAGGACGAAATGCTTATAGTCCGGGAGCTGGGTATGTTCCCGTATGCATTCAAGAGGCAAAAGGTAAAAACTAGTTAATCTTATGTATTTTGACCCGCTGAATCCAATGGTACC
>NC_046659.1:150229902-150239332 GCF_010883055.1 Belonocnema kinseyi | reverse complement strand
ACACTGTTTGTACGTATCAAAATACACAAAATATGGATATTTTTCCGCTCATTTTTGTTCATCAGTCTTATTAAATTTATTTTTGCACGTATTGTTTTTTTGCCACAAACAAAATGAGCAACATTTTATGTTGGCTTCTAAACAGCAACACGAAATAGTTCGAGTACAAGCTTTACACCGACAATTTGGCACAAATTCGTTCGAAGGCGGTAATAATGTGTAAATTTTCTTTGTCAGCAACAAATTGTCCTGCATCTTATATCCATATAACAATGGATCTAATTTGTCAGCATTTTTGTTCAAACAATTAACTTGGTGATAAGTTATGTAAAATGCTCGCTTTATATGTAAAGCCATAGAAGCAGGCGTTGGTGTCAAATTTTCCAGATCAAAAGTTCTTGTACTCCAGTGATAATGTTGGTGAGAACTGATTGATTGACTGCAAAGAGTCGGGACAAACTTCATACTTTCTTCAGTAAGGCCGCGAGTACCTCGCCGCGCGCCGGCCATAAGCGCCAAACGCACTGTCGCGTGCACAAAAGGCGCTACTTGTAAATTGCGATAACTAGGCTTCCGACTGGTTAATCCAATGTCGCGTACAATGAATAGGTAGAGGAGCTTTCAAAGAACAAGTTGCTTCTTCAATTTTCGAAAAATATTCAATACGTCAAGAATAATCGCTCCTCAAAGTTTGCAAAAAACGTCAAATTTTGAAATTTGAAAATTTATAACTTTGTAAATATGCATTTAACAAAAAAGTTGCAAGAGAACTTTTATGTTTAGAATTGTCCATATTTACTAAAAAAAATTTGTCCTATAAAGAAAAACCATTTTTTCCTATTTATTTAAACAATTGCGTTTTAAACAAAACCTATCCACTTCTCGTAAAATTAACCGGTACCATTGGATTCAGCGGGTCAAAATACATAAGATTAACTAGTTTTTACCTTTTGCCTCTTGAATGCATACGGGAACATACCCAGCTACCGGACTATTAACGCCTACCTTGGCTGCGGAACAGAAGTTCTCCTCCTTTAAAGCTTCAAAAAGGCTGCGTACTCAGAATTTTACTTCGTATTCTTCCTCGATGGCCGACATGAGACTGATCCTGGATGACCGACATGAGACTGATTCTCCCCTTTTTGCTCGTCTTCCCTCGTCTTCGCCCAGCGTGTGCTGCCCTCAACGCTATTAAAAGATGTTGCAACTGGCGGAAAGGACGTGATTGGTTCTGGTGAGTGCGGAGCCGGCCGGCCAAAATGGCGGCTACTGAATTTTGACAGTCAGTTCTGTTCTACCCTCTGGGCGACCGGGCCACGTGTCGAGGTCGGTAGTCGTCAAGACTCAGTGCGTGGAGTTAAACATAGTGCAGGTGGGTGACGTTGTGCCATGTGAAATATTGGTTTGTAGGACCTTGATGAAAGGATGGCAGTGTTAATCCCTGCCGCATTTTTGAAGACGAGCAGACCTCATATTCCACAGCCGAAGGCAGGACGTCACACATTATCGTCCAAAGGCGATTTATACTATGCGGACTATATCACATTACTTATGCAGGTACTTTATATTTTACATAGTAGTGGTTAAACCCAAATAAAATAAATACAAATATAAGAATTATAGTTTCATTCTCTTTTTCTTTCTTTCCCCACACTTGATGCATAATTAAAATTCTGAAACTGATCAAAAAAATATTTAATTATTTAATTACATTACTGCACATAATATTTAGTCTTATACAAATAATTATATAAAATTAAATTTTGTATTTTCTAAATTAAATTTCAAATAATTTGTCTGAATATGCAATGATATTAAAATGATAATTTATTCTTTTTGATGCACATTTACGAATTTATCATTGTAATAATTAAAATATTAATGAAAATTTTTTAAAACTATTTTCACATTTGCATTGTTTTATAACATGTAGTATGTTAATATTTAGCCAAATTTAAGTAATATTATTGAAAAGCTTCAATTATTTTATTGATAAATTAAAATTTATTTAATATATTATAATGATAATCATGCAACCTAATTTTAATCAAATATTTCAATATAAATATATAAATATTTAAAAGATGTGTATTTGTTATATTAATTTGCAAATCTCATTTTTCATTTTTATCTAATCATAATCTAAAAATTATCATAAAAATAATAATTAATAGGAATATTTAATTTAACCAAAGGGTATATTAATAATACTGAAATCAATATTTCAAAATTAGTACTTTAATAATACTTATTTTAAAATTTCTTTATAAAGATGATTTCTAACACTGTAACAATGTCTTTGATTACCTAAAAAAACCTTAATTGAATTAAACCAACGTACTCTTCATAAAGCAATATATAATTGCCCATGATTAAAAACGTCCTGTCGCAAATCTATCGCAATTTTATTGAATGTCTGTCCTTGAGATTTATTTATTGTCATTACGCAAGCTAATTTGACAGGAAATTGCCTCCTTTTGCAATATTTATTGTTACAATTTTCAATAGCTTGTAAAGTATTATCAACTATATTTTTCTGTTCTAAATTTAATTTATCATAATTCTCTTTCGCAAAAAATAATTCTTCTTCAATATTAATATCATCTATAATTTGTAATTCACAACTATTATTTTTTATACCAATTAAACCTGGAAAATCACTTAATTTAAAGACGTTATCAGATAACATTTTTCAAATGTTTTTATAAGCTTCATTTTGAGCATCATTATTTGTAAACTTTCTACTATAATCTTGAGACATTTGTTCCTTAAATTCCTCCCAAAGTTCCTTTGGGTGTATTGGTCGACAATGTATTAATATTCTAACGAACAATCTACGGAGACTTTGTGGCATCATTTACAAAATACCTTCTTCCATAGCTCTTTTCTTTTCATCGTCATCTGCTATTAGTCCTAATGCGAAACAAGCTGATGTAAATGTATCATCATTTGTACCATTAACGCACTTCAAATCATCAAATTACGTTTTTCCCTTTATTGTTAATAATCCTATGACTTTTTTTACTTAACTGTTTACTTAAAATTTTCCATACTGCTTCAACAGGACCAACATATCTATTTTCCTCGTAATGGCGAACTGGATACTGGAGACAACTTCCACATTTAAATGGCAGTTAAATAATATTGATAATTGCGGTGAATATGGTACGACATGACGATTATCCGCAATATAATTATTTGGTCTTTCATATTTTTTTCCTGTATCTAATCTTCGATAATTAACATAACAATTATCTTCCATTTTTGTTTGTTTAATAAATTCTTTTGGGTAATGTTTAGAACATTTTCCATCTACCCAACACCAGTCACCACATGGACCATGAATGTTACTTTGCATTACAATTCTATGAAGTCTAGGAATAATATATAAATCAGGAATTTCAGCTGAAATATATCGATCTACTATTTCTTATGAATAACAATTGTTTCTATCAAACGATTTACTTTTAAAGCAAATACTCTTGTAATAATATCAGGTCTATGTGACGCCGTTTGATGTAATAATAAATTTTCTTGTATTTCGCGCCATTGAGGATTGCAGGTCATTGTTATAAATAAATCAGGGTTTCCATGTTTACTTACAATTGCCATTGAATCTTGATATTTTTGCATCATACTGCGTGGTGATCCAATAAATCTTGATGGCAATATAATAATTTTTCCTACGTGAGTATCATTTTCATCAGCTCTATTGTGCATATGATCAACCAGACTTTTATATGACCATGTAAAAATGGATTAAATTCATTATTTCTAATTGCAATATAATATTTTATGTAAGCTGCGCAAGATATTCTCTGGCTTCTTTTTCTACTTTCACTATCATTTCGTAGCATATTGATTTCGTAACCCTTATCTCCATAAGAATAAAACAAAGGATAAATCCAAGGATCAACATTAGGATCTAAGCTACTATTTTTAAATCCTTAGTATTTTTATTAAAAATAGTGACATAAGATTCAAGTATTTCTCCTTCAGCATTTGTATTAAATATCGCTGCTACTTCATTAACTTTTGGAAATTATAACGGCCTTTATCCAATCCTTTCTTTAAAGTTAATAATAATTGTAATTCTGGTATTTCTTTTTTATTTTTTTCTCGCTATTTCTTTCTCTATTGCAATTACCTCTGACATCATTTTATATGATTTGCTATACACATTGTGCAATCTCATTATATTTTATATTATTCTTATTAAATCTTCATCTAAACGTTCACTCTGAATTAATCTATATTGAATTGAAACGTGAACATCATATATAAAAAGTTGTCCAAAAGTTGGTTCATCGATCTTCTACATTCTTCTACAATTTTCTACATTCTTCTTTGACACATATGAAATATTGAAAAATCTTTCATGTAATAAACATTAAAGATAAAATTCATAAAAGTTGATAATAAAAAAGAAAAGTAAATGACTAATTTTCTTTTAGGTTATGTAAATGAATATTTACTTAATTATATATAAAGGTACAGCATATGATTATTAAAATAAGTATGAACAAATAAAAATTTACTTACCAACGATAAATACATTTTAACAATTAATCATAAATAAAAATGAAATAATCTGAAGCACTTTGTGAAACATGCCATTCCCATTTAATAAAACACAAAAAACACTAAGACGCATATTTTCTTCTATAATCAAGGACATCAGCGTGGCCAAAGATGAATAAAAATATACTTTCTACTCACGGAGTCCAATACAAATATATACATTATGATTTATAATATAGTAGTGGGATGGCGCCACAAAGCGGTTTACTATATGTAATAGTATGTATTACTATATAGTATCTGACTCCATGACTGATTGTGCATCTACTGGCAAGAGTGCGAAGGATGAGAGATGGGTGACACACAAGTACCTCTCAAAAAAGACGTTTATTTAAATAATTACAGATGCGAGCGCATCGTGTCCCGGAAATACAGCTTTAGGCAATGGCGGCCGGCTACCAACTGACCAGTGATCCAGTCCAGTGATCCCAGATCTGAAACGAGATGTGGTAAAATACTATGACAGGGCTATATCCGTGTGAATATAGTAGGAGACGCTGTAAATGGTGAGTTGCGCACGCAACCCATTTCTCCTCTTCTGAATTTGAAAACTCGAAGGTGCACGATTGCCCGTCGGAGCACTTCGGCGATTCTATTTATATATCTATCTGCTAACTGCTTTGAAATAAATTGAGGAGATTGGGATTTTAATATTTGCAGATTTCGATGCTGACGATTCTCGTGATTTGAATAGATCGCGCGTCTCTTGATATGCGTGTATTTTGAGGTTATGTTATTTCATGTATAAAATATAAATTATATAAATATTAATACTATTATATATATAAATATATACGTATATTAATAATGGTAATATTATAATTATGTTACATTATAATAGTCTTATTTATATCTTGATCCGCATTTTAAAGAAATGAAAGAAATTGGTGATTTTGGAATTCATCTCGTTTGGATAAAAACTCAATTATTTGATTGAAAAAATAATTCTTTTGTTGAAAATGTAACCATTTTGTAAAAATAGTCCTCTTTTCTATCAGAAGTTCAACTACTTTAAAAAAAATTTTTTTTTTATTTGAAGGTTCATCTCTTTCGTCGAAAATATATTTTGGAAACTGACAATTAATCAATACCATTTTTGGTTAAGAAATCATGTGTTTTGTGGTTGTAAGTCGTTCTGTTGTAAATGCAACTATACTGTTAAAAATTAAAACCATAATTTTTGGGTGAAAATACTCTTTTTGTTTTTAAAATTAAATAATTTCGTTGAAAGTTCATGTATTTCGTTGGAAATTGACCTTGTTTAGTAGAAATTTAATCTTTTTGGTTGAAATTGTATCATTTTTGGTCAAAAATGCAATTGTTTGGTTAAAATATCAACTGTAAATCTCCTTGGGTTTAAAAGTCGATTATTTCACTAAGAGTTGAACTAGTTTGTAAAAAAATACGTTTTTTTCACAAGGCTTTTTAGTTATGGTTGAAAATTTAACTATTTGATTGAAAGTTTTTTAACTCTTTTATTGTATTATATTATTATTATATTATTTATATTATTTATATATATTATTATATTATTTATTTAACTCTTTTATTGAAAACTCATATTTTTCGCTTAAAAAATTCAACTTTTTGTAGATAATTCATCTTTTTTACTTTAAAATTAAATGATTTCTTTAAAAATTCATGTATTTTGTTTAAGATTTGTTTTTTTTGTAGATCATCAATTTTCTTGGTCGAAAAATCATCTGATTGGTTGAAAATTTAACAACTTTGTTTGAAATCAATTTTTTTTGTTAAAAATTATTTATCTTTATCTGAGAATGTAACTATTATATGATTGATTAAAAATTAATCGTATATATTGGTTAAGTTGGAAAATCGTTTTTTTTATAGAACATTAATCTTCTTGGTCAAAAATTCACCTTTTCCCTTGAAAATTTAACAATTTTGTTGAAAATTTGTTTTTTCTTGTTCAATTCAATTTTTTAGCATAGTTTTTATCTGGAAATTGTACTATTCTATTTTTTGTTGAAACTTTATCCTGTACATTGTATTAGTTAAAACACCAATTATTTGATAGAAAATTAATTTCTTTTGTTGAAAAGTAAACTTTTGGGTTATAATTTTAAATGAAAATTCATCTCCTTCGTTAAAAATTTAAGGATTTAGTTGAAACTTCGTTTTTTTTTAGCTGAAAATGAAACTGTTTTGTTACACCGTTCGATTTTCAAAATTGTCAATTCGTACAAAAGACTTTTGAGTTTGGATTTATAAATAAAAATGTAAAAATTAATAATATAAAGCGACTTAAAATAAACGAATTCTATCTATAATTTAAAAAGTTTCCAATTAAAAAAGAATTGTAATTAATCCATTTTTATTGCTCAAAATGATTCAGTCTTTAACATTAAAAAATTTATTTATTTATTCTTCAATTCAAAGCATTGAAAGTAAGTTTATATTTATTAACCCGAAGTCCTTGAACTATTCCGTTTAAAAATAAGTTTACACTGTTTTGTGAAAGAATCATCTTTTTGGCTTTGAAATTCAACAATTAAAAAAAAATCCTTATTGACTGAAAAGTCAACTCTTGTTTAAAATCAATATTGTTTTGGATGAGTTCAACCGTTTTGAATTAAAAATTTAAACTTTTTTTGTTGAAGATTTATCATTTTAGTTGAAAATGTAATTATTTAGTTGGAAATTTGTTATTCTCTTTTTTTTAGTTGAAAATTCGATTATTTTGATAGTAAGTTAATTTCTAACATTTTCATTTGTCAAACTAAAATTTTTATCTCGAAATAACAATGCAAAAATATTAATCAGGAACACCTTAAAATAAAAACAATGTAACTTTTATTTTAAAAAGTTTTTAGTTAAAACATTAATTTAATCGTTTCATTTTTAATGTTACGAACTGAAATTTTTTTGAATTATTATCATCTTGAACCTTAAAAATAATAGCGTAATTTGTATTTTTTAACCAGAAATCTCTAAAATGTTAAAGTCAGAAAAATTTTAAAATGGTAATTTCGTATTTTAAAATAATTTAATTAAAAAAATTATAAAATTAAAAGGTGTTAAAAGTTTGTGTTTTATACGTATGAATTATTTAGCGTTTAAATGAAACATTTCTGAATTAAAAATTTGTCAAGCTTCAGTTTTAAACGTTTAAAATTCAAAAGACTTCCACCTCGAAAAAATCATTTTCAGATTAAAAATTTTAAATTTTCTAATTTCATCCTGAATTTTGAATTGGAACAGGAGATTTGTTAAAGCTATTGTACGTATTTCTGAATTGGATCAGAGATTTTTTGAAAAAAAAATATAATTCAGATCTGGGACAAGACATTATAAACAACTATTAAAAACTATACAGATTTGAACAGAGTGGTTCGAAATAGAAAGCCTTGAATTGTTAAAATTGTAAATTGTTGTGCTTGCTAAGAAAATTGAAAATGATTTTTTAGCTTGAAAAATTAATTTTAAGTGAGTATTTGAACAGATTTTAAAAATTAAAAAAAAGTAATCAGGACGATTTTAAGGCAATTATTTTATTTTGAAGTTTTTTTAATTTTAGGAAAATAATCTAATTAACACAATAAATCAATCTTCAACCTTAAAGTTTAATTTTCAACAAAATAAATTTATTTTCTATCAAATAATTGGTGTCTTAACTAATGCAATGTGCAGGATAAAGTTTCTACCAAAAATGGAATATTACAATTTTCAGATAAAAACTGTGCTACAAAATTGAATTGAATAAGAAAAAAAAACGAATTTTCAACAAAATTGTTAAATTTTCAAGGGAAAAGGTGAATTTTTGACCAAGAAGATTAATGTTCTATAAAAAAAAACGATTTTCCAACTTAACCAATATATACGATTAATTTTTAATCAATCATATAATAGTTACATTTTCAGATAAAGATAAATAATTTTTAACAGAAAAAATTAATTTCAAAGAAAGTTGTTAAATTTTCAACCAATCAGATGAATTTTCGACCAAGAAAATTGATGATCCACAAAAAAAGACAAATCTTAAACAAAATAGATGAATTTTTACACAAATTATTTAATTTTAAAGTAAAAAAGACGAATTATGTACAAAAAGTTGAATTTTTTAAGCGAAAAATATGAGTTTTCAATAAAAGAGTTAAACTTTCAACCAAATCGTTAAATTTTCAACCATAATTAAAAAACCTTCTTAAAAAACGTATTTTTTTACAAAGTAGTTCAACTCTTAGTGAAATAACCGACTTTTAAACTCAAGAAGATGTGCAGTTGATATTTAAAAAAACAATTGCATTTTTTACCAAAAATGATACATTTTCAGCCAAAAAGATTAAATTTCTACTAAACAAGGTCAATTTCCAATAAAATACATGAACTTTCAACGAAATTATTTAATTTTAAAAACAAAAAGAGTATTTCCATCCAAAAATTATGATTTAAATTTTTAACAATATAGTTGTATTTATAACAGAACGACTTGACAACCAAAAAAAAGTTATAGTTGATAATTCAACCGAGAAATGTAATTTTTAATCAAAAAGTATAAATTTTCCATGAAACAATTTAATTTCTACAAAGAAAGACGACCTTTTAACAAAAACACATGATTTCATAACCAAAAATGGTATTGATTAATTGTCAGTTTCAAAAATGTATTTTCAATGAAAGAGATGAACCTTCAAATAAAAAAAAATAAAAATTGTAAAAAAGTAGTTGAACTTTTGAAAGAAAAGAGGACGTTTTTTTACAAAATAGTTACATTTTCAACAAAATAATTATTTTTTCAATCAAATAATTGAGTTTTTATCCAAACGAGATGAATTCCAAAATCGCCAATTTCTTTCATTTCTTTCAAATGCGGATCAAGATATAAATA
>NC_046659.1:150222985-150229802 GCF_010883055.1 Belonocnema kinseyi | reverse complement strand
TGAAATAACATAACCTCAAAATATACGAATATCAAGAGGCGCGCGATCTATTCAAATCATGAGAATCGTCAGCATCGAAATCTGGAAATATTAAAATCCCAAGCTCCTGTATTTATTTCAAAGCAGTTAGCAGATAGATATATAAATAGAATCGCCGAAGTGCTCCGACCGGCAATCGTGCACCTTCGAGATTTCAAATTCAGAAGAGGAGAAAGAGAGTGGAAAGAAAAGAGAGTGGAACTCTATATAGGCGCGAAAAGTTGGAATATTTAAAATGTTAATTTTAAAATAGGTCTTTAAATTTATATATATATAAATTCAAAATTGGCGAGTCCGTTTCCGCAATTAAGGGTTTGGAAACTCAACTCCAGCGATGAAATCCTTGACTGGAAATATTCTAAAATAAAAATAATTAATTCAGTTCAAGGTAAAAAAAAGATAATAAAACTGCAATTTTTCTTAGTGAATCAATAAACAAATATTTTATTAATCTGGACTTTTAAACTTTATCTTTACAAACTTTAATTTAATATCTCGAGATAACTAACGAACAAGCCGCGGCTATGTACCAGATTCTTCTGGTCCTTTACTTCATCGTCGGGAGCTTCGATACCGTCTCAGCGGTCCTCAGCTTCCCCCACATTTCGATACATTCTTTCATTATACATTGGCCCTAATCCCTACTCCAAAATTCTATATTTCTCCTTAACCTCCTAAACCCAACTATGGATTGCGTAATCAGTAACCCTCTGTTCGAAAACAAAATCTAAATTATACATCCTGCTGTCGAAAGTTAATACTTCTTTCGTAAAATGAAATGATGCTAAAATTTAATCTTAAATATACATTCGTTCCCATTCATCATACTAGTCTTGACATTTTATTTACAGAAAGAATGCTTTATCGTTAAAGATATTTTCTTTCTCTTCATGCCGACTTGCCCGACTGTTGCTTTGCCAATCTTTTCTCGAAAGACGTTTTATTCTCAATTCAAATATACTTGCATAATAAATCATTTATATCAAACTACTCCATTCATAGAAAAAATTGTTTACAGTTTTTAGAGGTAAAACTCTATTATCAATACCAAGAAAATTCCACTGCATCGAACGAGAGAAGCGTTCTTGTCGAAAATTGCGACAGAATTCTTTCCCTTCACATGTAAAACCGATAATAAGTATAGGACAACATCCAATTGAAAAAATTACATATGAAATAAAATTTACGTAATAGATTTCTTCATTTTTAACAGCATAATTTAAACTTATACGACACCTCAATCAAATACACTAAAATACACTCAAAGATTTTTATTTTCTGATAAGATACCAATAATGTATGAATTTAATCTTTAGATCTGAAAAAATAGATAATTCTCATGGCAATGCTTTTAAAAGATGAGATTCTAAAATATCGTTAACAAAAATGTACCTTCGACATTGTCGTAATTTTTCTATATTTATCCCATTAAATTCCAGACCACTTCTAAGGTGAGAAAAAAATCTTTTCCCTCTCATCCACGAAACTCGAAATTCATTTAAGGGTTGATCAACCTTCATTTCGAGATGAGGTCCAAAGAAAAGATTTTATAAAATAACTAATTTCCTAAAAACGTTAATAGTTAAAATTCAGGCAAGTGGGGCGGTGGGCGTGGGGGCTAAAGCATAGGCTTCGGACCCACTCCTTCGGCTTGTGGGTTCGATTCCCGCCTCGCACTCTGGAAGAGTCTCGGTCGCCCATGCGGTGAATACTAGCCTAGCAAGGGAGTTGTTCATCTCCGGAGAGTCGTGGGACCGGTACCTCTAGAGAAAAAGGTTTTCTCTAAGTACTTAAAGCTATTGCTCTTGGTGGTTCGGAACCCACCTTAAACTGTAGGTCCTCCTTCCACTAGCAAGTATGCGGAGGGTGTGTAAAGGAATAGAGAAGAAGGTGTAAGAAAAATGTAAACCCTTAGGGGACACATTAGAAGCTTCCATTCCAATTAAAATTCAGGCATGTCATGTTGCTTCGAAATGTCTTTCTGATAAACTGTTATCATCAACAAGATTCAGAATTAATTTTAGGGGCTTATCAAATCCCAATTTAATCAGATCCAGGAATAGAAATTTTAGAAGAAAAATATCTAAAAAATTTGAAATAATAATTCTGGCTTAAAATGTCATGTGTAGATTTATTTCAGATACAGTACTATCATCAAAGAGTCTCTAATGTATTTTAGTAGTTGATTAAACCAAATTTTTACATGGCTTCCAGAGAAAATATTTTCTAAAATAACAAAGTCGCTAAAAACGTTATTAATTAAAATTCGGGAAAGTTATATTGCTTTGAGATATCTTTCTGATACATGTATACAAAAAAATTACTGTACGTCAAAGCCGAAGGAGCTTTAACATAAGAGAATTCATAATCGGTCATTTACAGCTGTCGATGCTTTGACCTTTAATTTTTAAACGGCTTTGAACAAATATGGGAGCAATATCAAAACTGAGCGCACTTAAACGTTTTGAATATTTCGTTAACTTTTTTAGAAGTGTACCGGTTTTTTAAAAATACTTGGATTAAATCAAAAATACCTAGAATCACTGAGGCAACTATACAAAAATGTTGTATAACACCTTGGAAATTGTTTACAAATTTATGGAGTTTATTATAAAAAAATAATTGAGTGAACAATTTATAAATGAAAACCATTTTTCGAATAGAATTCATGAAATCAAATAAATAAATTGCTATTTTATGCACAAATTTTATTAGCTATTATCAAGTTATTTTTGTTCTCTGAGTCGATTATATTGAAACCATTAATTAGAACTTTATGCAATGTTGCAGGCATGTAGTATCAACTGTACTTTTCTAAGTACAAGTCTGCTGTTTTTAAAAAAATGGTTGCGAAACTTGTTTGTATCTATGGTTTTACCAGTTCCCAAAACTTGTTACAGTAGGTAAGTGTTTTTTACAAGTTCGTCATTGAAGCCAGTAATTTTGGAAATCATCGCATAATCTTCGAAGCTTGCGTTTCCATAATTGGAAGAGCCAGAACCTTAATTTGGGATATCCCCAATTAGACCAAGTTGTTGACGGATTTTTCTTTGTATTAGTTCTTTCCTAGTATCGCGAGCTTCTTTGTTAACGTATGTTATACATTCCCATGTTTTAATTGTCAACCGATAGCTAATGTTCTTTTTTCAGGCGTTGTGTTAAATAATTCTACTGGTAAAAAATCATTACTTTTTTATTAATGATTTTTCACCAGTAGAGAAATAAACAAATCCATAAATTTCAAATTTGCTTGGTTTCAGTCTTTTCAGTTGCTTTTCAATATTGCTAACTTCAAGTAAAATTTTTTATTTCGTTTTTTTAGTATGCTTAAACATTATTCGCACACATTTTTTTAGCGAAAGCGGTTGAGGATTTTATCAAATTACTGACGATCGTAGATCTATTAAGCATTCAAGAGGAAGTGGAACCAAGGACATCAAAAAGAGACTTTTATCAGATTTTCATAATCTTCGAACAGTTACTTCTAACGGGAAAATTCAGACGTTCCATCGCCACAGTAATCTGTTAGTATAGAAGGACAATATTTGCATATTCGTCTTTTGAGAGATTCCGTAAAAGTTCGTACTTATGTTTTGTCAATTTTAAATCAGCAAAAAATGGAAGAGCCTGCTCACTATTTATTGAAATTGCCTTCTTACTTTCAACTGCTGATTGAACATTCATCGTGTCATCTTCAATACCTTTTTTAATAAATTCCATCGCAGTCTTGTTATCTGAAGTTTGCAAGTTCTGGAACAAATCAACTTCATCTTCAAAAGCTGACTGTTTAATTCTTATTTTCTTGGTTTAGCCAGAGCATTCTTCGAGGGTCTTTGTGTTTCAAATAGGTGAGGAGTAGGCATCTTCGGATGCTAAAAGTTTGAATCTAACCAGGTTTATTTTGCTCAAGAAAACTTTCTTTTCGTTTTTCTTTACTTGAAAAAGATAACTTCCATTTTCTGAAAAACGCTAGCATAAAATAGTGAGTACGGTCAACGCAAATAATCTGTTTGAAACTGTCAAAATGTTTATACCTTTCTGAAATGGAACTCAATAAAACTTCTACCGTTTTAGAAGTCAAATGTATAAGCACATTGTTTAATTTCTCATTTGAAATTTCGATAAAATCCATGTTTCATTACAGAATGTCTTAATCCTAAGAAGTTTCAAGTAACGTAAGCATTGCACAAACTCCACTTTTAAACGAATTATTATTGTTTATAACTAGCTTTTCTAATAGGAATGGTAGATGCAGTCAACCCTGGATTTAATGTCAAGTTTGGGAGTGCGCGTGACATTCAATCCAGAGTCTTGAAACTATTTTGTCTCTCTTCTTATTTTCCTCTTTCTTGTTTCTCTCTTTGTTTTGTGACGTTTAAGAGAACACTGTACATCCTCCCGCAGCGCATCTCACCCATCCCCGCCACGCGGCATTAATTCTCAGAAACATTAAATGGAGGATTACTAAATCCAGATTTGACTGTAGTTGTGGTTCTTTCTGAAATTTTCAACTTTTGTTCACTTGGCACTTAGAGAGAGGTCATATACATGTAAGTTAAGAAACACAGTTATTTTAACTCAAATCAAAATATTAATAAAATTTCTTTTATCGAAAAATTTAATTACGTCAATTCGAAAAAATAATCGCATAGCAGATATTATCCATTCTTATTAATTATAAAGTTAATAACAATTATAAAGTTTAGTAAATCACATTTTGTGTAAAGTTCTTTTTTTACATTGAAATATTTTATGGGTGATTTTCAAAATGTTGATCATTTAGACAGTGAGATTTTCAAAAACAATTACATTTTCAAAACGCCTCAAATATTTAAAAAGTTAAGGATAGCATAGCTTTTCTTCTAAGTTTACTGAATTTTCTGCAGAGTTTACTAAATTTTTAGTAATTTTACAAATCTACGGATGTTTTTTGTAAAATTTACAAACTTTTCGATTAGACCTTAAAATTTTAAAATTTTATTCTGACAGAAAATCTATGCTGTCCCTATTTTAACTCAAAGTCCTTTACTCTTGATTGTTATCTTTTTCAACTTAATAAAATAAATTTTTTTATTAATGTTTTTCCTATGATAATTTATGATAATAATTATCATTATTTCATTATTATTATTTTTGGATGTTAATGGTGAAATTGTCTTTAGGGTCACAAAAAAATTAAAATCAATTTTGCATTGAATCAGACGTTTCGACCTCGATTATGAGCCTTCATTCGTGATTTATTTCTGAAATATTAGTACAAAAAAATGGTTGATACGTTGAAGGATATAATTGTATTATAAAAAATCTGTCCGCTCGCAAGTTTGAGGCCGCCTAGGGCGCGCGTCTGTTGAATTTCGCGCTTCGCGCTCGGTTATTTATTCTTTGCATTTGGAATGCTTGAATAAAACGTTATCAAATTGATCTCTTTTAAATGGTAGTATTTATATGCGCTTTCATATTCTGAATTGTCGATTCAATTAAGTATAGTCAAAGATTAAGTTCCTCAAAGCTCTGTAGGCTCTGTAGAATTTGTATCAAAAATGGCTGATTAACGAACTCGTACTTTCTTATAGGACCTAGAAAAAGTGTGCTAAAGATTAATTTGATTCGTTCATTTTTTAAAAAGGTTTCGGGTTAACAGACGGACGCATGTACAGACAAAATCTAGTGGTCTCATAAATTGGAGGAGAAATTCAGACTTATAAATTCTTAAGAAGGATTTTGAAAATAATGTCAGTACTGAACATTTTAAAAAGAATATTTAGATAATTGAGTACCCTGAAAAAATGTTTCTTGCGTTTAAGTTTTCTAGAAACCACCATGCCGTGAGAGATAGGCAAAACTGACTTAGGTTACTGAGGTATGCAAGTTTAGGAGGGTTTATCTTGTTTTGCGGGAGGAAATAGAGGGAATAACAAGGTGAGAATGTTTTACGCAGTTTTTTTCCTTTGAAAGGAGTCCTGAAATAGGTGCAAGTGACTTGTAAAAGGTAACATGGCCTTTTAAAGGGTTGAAGGGCTGAACCGTGAGTGGAGATATGCAATATGAAGCGGTGTGTGTTTCAGGATTGAAGAGTGAATTGCGACAGCATTTTTAAATATAGTTCTTGATGTTATACAATATTTTCTGGAAAATTGTAATTATTATTTATTTCTGTTGTGATTGAAATGATCTCTTTTGTATATTTAAATTGATGAATAATCGGAATGAAATTTTTATTTATTTATTACAAAATTAGGGTTATTTAAAAAACTAACGATGGAGTTTAGCTAGTAACGCGTGAAAAATACAGAAAGATTTTGAATTTCATTACGCTGGTCAACTGCTTTAGAATGATATGCCATGTGAGTCGTTTTAAGTAATATTCTTTTTTTCAATTTGTGGTTTAGCAAAGGATTCTAGATAAGTCAAAGTCAAATCTGTGATCATGATACCATACATGTTTGGTCATGACTGCCCATCTGCTAGGTGTTCGGTAAACGCCCTTCGTGTTCTTTTTTCATTACTATAAAGTCTAGGTCTAGACAAATTTTGTTTTATCATGCAGTAAGAATGGGACCAATTTTAGTTTAAAAATTGAAGTTTAATGCTGTTTTTACTTCAAAAGGTTCCAATATCCCTGACATTTTTTCGGAAAGATCGCAAACATAAGACAGTAGTAGAATATGTACCCAGCTAGTATACGAGGGTGGATTGATAAGTTTCCGGCCTGACCAAGAGATGGCGCCACTAGGCCTACCTTGAGGTGGCGTTCTATAGTACCATCCTTAGATAGCTT
>NC_046659.1:150217606-150222885 GCF_010883055.1 Belonocnema kinseyi | reverse complement strand
TAATCGAAGCTGTAAATGGGTATTTTGAGGGGCTTGACGAATCATTCTATAGAGATGGCATTACTAGACTAGAACACCGCTATGAGAAATGTATCAGCCTTGTAGGAGATTATGTTGAGAAATAAAAAAAAATTCTTAAAAACGTTGTTTTTCTTGGTCAGGCCGGAAACTTATCAATCCACCCTCGTAAAACAACTTTACTGCCGTGTTGCATACGATACTTTGTTTGAAATAGGCAGAATAAGAATTCTTTTTCTGGAAAACGGTGCTTGATTGTACCGCATACATACGCGCGTGGGTTAATGTTAGAAGTCTTCACTTCTCACTCACTTTTTGCTCCTTACGGTCACTTTACGTGTCGGTCGTCGCAGTACAATAAAGTGCTATTTTATGTCGCTCTGTGGACAGATAAAGTGTGCTTGTTCTGCTAAAGATATGTATTTAGGAGGAGTGGGTGAGTTAGAAGCTGGATTCTGATCTGATATGTGTAAGGCCTGTGTGTGAGTTATTGTTTTTGTTTGTATGCCGCGCCGTTGAGTGTATCAGTGCGCTTGGAAGTGTTTATATTCTCTTTTACTGTGTCTAAATTATACATTCTTTTTTTTAACCCAACCATCTTCGTTCTACGGTACTAAAAGTCAAAAGCTACTAACTCAATGTCAAAAGTGCATTGATTGTAGTGAAATGTATGTAAAAAAAGATAATTTAATGTTTGTGAAAACTTATATGGAAAAATTCCGGTTCATAGTCGATCGCCCCACATCTAAAATTACAAAGAATACCAGCCAAGATCCTTCGGGGTTGATGATTCGGGACGCTTCGGCATCGGGCCGGGTATTCCAGGATATAAACTGTTATGCTTAGTGTCATATTTTTCGTGTTTTTGGCGTCGTAAAAATGCCCTATGCACTCTGTCTCCTGGCACTGCTACATATATGTAGTGGGATGCTGGATAAGAGCTAGGTGGAGGCAGCCAGATTCTTTCATCTTCTGGATCATACGCTTCGAAAGGGCCAGCCATATAAAATTCGCTTATCGGTAATGGTCTCCCATTTGTTTGGTATGCGGTCCAACTAATGTGTATCTGAACGCTCCTTGGAGTATGATGAGTAGAATTGTGTCGTTGGAAAAGGTCAGTTATCCGGTTGAAATTACCTTCATATTCGCCGTGTTCTATGCGAAAATAAAATGCTAAAGAGTCAGCAGGATGTACTTGGTTTGGTTGTAACCACGGTGGTATGACATGTGTCGTATGAACAAGTCCATCAGTAATACAACCATCACGCATTGTTATAGAAATTCGGTTTTGAGGAAAATCCAGAACCACTCCTTCTGGGTGATTCATTCCATCTGCACCTAATTTTCAAGAAAAAATTGACACATATAAAGTTATCCTATATCAGTAACTTTAATTTCAGAAAATTTTTTTGCAATCACTGGTACAAAAAAATTATCTCGAGAAAATTTGAACTTTTAAATTCTTCAACTCTTGAATTTCAAGATTATCTTTTAAAATTCAAGACATTTCACGCTAATTTTGGGATTAATATAGTAATTTCAGTAAACTCAAAGAAACTCGATTATTATGATTCGCATTGAATATAAATACATACTCAAATTGTCAACATTACGAAAAGAAATGTTTTATATATCTTCAATACGATCTAAGCTGAAACTGTAAACTTCTGTATGTACCCATTGACACTGACATATTTTTATACTCGCTGGTCGCGTGTAAAGATATTCTATCATGATAATTTTGCGTTTATTTAAATTATATTGCAAGAAATTTGAATGGATGCAATAGCATAATAAACGAAATTTCTCTTGAGATTTTTTAAAAATTATAAACAAATTCAATAAACAAATGCATTATTTCGGCATTTGTCAGCGAAAAAATTAATTTTTTCCAATTTCAGTCATTTTAATGGAAAATTTCATAATTATACCAACATTCATAATTACTTCATGAATCTTATAATTTTTTTGAAAAATCAAATTGATAAAAAATAATTTAAGTAGTTAGGTAGGGGGATGCAACACTACTGTTTTCGTACGATTAGCAAACTTACGGCTTGAGCAAAGAAGGCTGTGATATTGGTTTCGCTCCTTGTGCTGACGTACGAATCACAGTGTTGTATCTGATTCTCACTATAGATATTGAAAATCAATACTTCAAGCCAGGCATGGACATTTTTTCACTCAAAAATATGGAATAGGATATGATATCTGACGTCACAATATCAAGTGAGGGTCAACGCATTATAACTTAATAAATGTCACGTTGAAAAACTATTTTCACACCATACATGGATCAATTCTTAAAAGTCTCTTGCGCGCTAATACAAATAATTCTGAAATTCCTTCTAGAAGCTTAATAGGTCAATCACCTTACGACATTTTTAAATTTACCCTCAAAAATTTTTAACCCCACTTATCGATTCTAAAAAATATCTTTTGTACACTAAACATATGTGACGTCAGCTATCCTCAGATTTGAAGTTTTTTTCGACCAAAAATAATATAATTTATATTACATGGAAAGTTCTTTTCCCAAGGCCCTTTCAATTTCTCTTATATATCGGGGGCCACCTGAAAAGGTAAAGTCTATAACTTATACGCAGAATCCGTAGTGTCTAATAATTTGTTATATTTTTATGAAAAGATTTCTTTGAATTTTAGCATGAGAAATATCGGATTCCATCTTGAGGAAATATTTTTTTGCCAAAGCTGTGGTAGCTGTCAGGTTCCCCTAAATATCAAGGTTACATTCTTTTAAAAAAATATGTGTATAGATTTGTCTGTTCCATGACATTTTTTCACTTAAATTATGATTGTAAACAATCTGATACAGCATTATTTTGATCATTTTCAATTAAAGGACCAAAAATATGATCCATTCATATTTGTTTATTTTTGTCTAAAGTTTTTGTGCAATCAGATGAAATTTCAAAATTCATCCTGATTTTGTAAAAGAGCATAATAACACTTTTTTAAGTCAGTCAAATAATTACTAACATGATGGAAGATTCTTTTACATTAACACTATCGGAAAACTCTGCTACAATAAAAGTGCAATATGTTCTAACGATTAAACTTTCATCTAATAAAAATTATGCTTTAAGGCTTATGGAATTTTTAACATTTAATTTATTTTCAAAATGTGAACGTTGGTTGCAATAAATTAAATGCTGATGATGAATAAATTGTTATTCCCACTGATAGCTATGAAAAAAATGACATTCCAAGATTTTTACACAACATTTTAACTCTTAAGTATGGCATTGCAATTCAGATTGAACCTAACAATAATACTTGAAAGAGCTAGAATTTGTGTAATTATAGTAAAAATTTAAATCTAAAGATTCTACATGTTCTTTATTGGGGTTCACGCGTTATAAAAATAAAGATAAGTTTAGAGTTTGAGATGTGGGTAACATAGAAAATTTAGAAATTCATACTAGAGTAACTCAAAAATAAAAAAATAAATTATGAGATAATCATTTAATTTCTAAAATTTAATAATAAGTATAAAGTTTCTTCGTACATGTATTACATTTTAGTTGTAAAGCAATCTATAATTTAATAATGTCGACGAACGTATTGAAGATCTTAATGTCTGCTGATTGTATGAGCTACAAGTGTTCAAATTATTCAAGTTCAATAAGAACGAGAAAGAGGAGGAGGAGGAAGAGAATTTAGACAGAAGAGAAGTAGGAGGAGGAGGTGGAGGAGTTAGAAGATGAGAAGAAGGAGAAGGAAGGTAGATGAGTATAATGTAGTCCAATCAAATCCTCTAATCACTCAATGATTACAAGATTATACTTTCACATAGAGTAATTTAGAATTGAATTAAATTGTTTAATTAACTTATTTGAGTAATTTTTTTCATTAAAAAATCTCTGCTGTAACTTATTCAAAGCTTTTTTTAAATTTTCAATGTTCTTCCTCTTCTTGCTCTTCCTCCTCCTCCTCCTCCTCCTCCTCTTCCTCCTCTTCCTGATCTACTTTCCTTCTCCTTCTGCTTCCATTTTCATATGTAAACTCTGCTTTTATGACTAAGCAATCTTGTGTAGCAAATAATCTTATATATGGTGAGAAATCCATTGATCAAAATACAAAGACACCTGAGGATATAGTGACAATTATGCAGATCAGCAGTAAGCAGGCTGATGAGACTAGCAAATCAATTCAACAGAATCATACCATTCATAAACGTAATAGAGATCAAGCAATCCAAGAAAAATATCAACAGCAATACTCGCCATTGAAGAAAGTAGTACCTATTCTTCATAATGACAAATATCAGATAAAACCTCATATTAGGAAGCAGAAGGTAGTAGAAGAAGAATTTGGCGAAGAGGCCAGTTCTTCATCCATGACAGCAGTAAATATGATGTTAAGTGATGAAGAAAAAGAAAAAAAGAGTGAAGATGATGATGATGTTAATGATCATGACGATGAAGATAATAATTATGATGTAAAAGCAAAAGAAACAGCAAAAATGTTAAAATACTTGGACAATCCAAACATGTGTAGTGAATTGCGGTTAGTTTTACAATCACAAGAAACTGGAAATATAAATAATGCGCATATAATTATTTCAACCATTTATAAAATAAAAGATGCTGGAATTAATAAATTATATGTTCCAGTAGCTGACATTAATACCTTAATAGTTAGTTTAATCGTTTTTTAACCACCGAAAAAAAATTTGTTGTATTTAATTAAACATTTTCTGTAATTAAATCGAAAATACTTATAAGATAGCCAATACCATAGTAAGTAAGCAATAAGTGACGTACGTATATTTTTAATAAATCTAACTTTTTAAAATATACACATGTGTATTCCTTCACTCTTACCTTTTTCACGTGCATTCTTTCATTCTCTCTTATTCGCTCCTCTAGCACCCTCCAACACCTTCATCCATTCTTCTCCTATTCCATCTTACCCTAGAATCTTAACCACATTTTCTTCCCAGCTTCCTTTATCTTCCATTCTTCTCCTACATCCTTCCCATACATGCTCCCATGTTTCCTCCTCCCATTCACATATTCTACACTTTCTGTTCTCTTCTTTTTCCCAGTACATCCTCTCCCTTACCTCGTTCCCCAATCTAAATCTTGCTATTCTGGTCCACCTTCTGTCTCCCCATCCATTTTCTAAATACTTTAGCACCCCTTCCTTTTTTATCATCTTATGCCATTTATTGTATTTTGATTCTTCAATCGCCCCCCCCCCCACATCTTTCTATTAATTGTCTTTCCCTCTCCCTT
>NC_046659.1:150209672-150217506 GCF_010883055.1 Belonocnema kinseyi | reverse complement strand
CACATTTAAGAAAAAATGAATTTATTTTTAGAGATATTTAAGGCTTTCTAAGTACCTTTTTAAATGACTTGAATTATTCGTAAATTTATCTTAAACTCTTCTAGATTTTTTGTTCGAAACTTTTGGGAATATTTTGAATTGTTTTGAAATGTTTTTAAATATATCATTAAAATAAATTTTGAGAAATAAGAAATTCCCTCATTCAATTCTAAATTACTCTAACTGAAAGTCTAATCTTGTAATCATTCAGTTAAACAATCAGAGGACATGATTGAACTACATTCTACTCGAACTCCTCTACCTTCCTTCTTCTTCTCCTCCTCCTCTTCCTCCTCATTCTCTTTCTTATTGAACTGGAATAATTTGAATACGTGTAGCTCTTACAATCAGCAGACATTAAAATCTTCAGTATATTCGTCGACATTATTAAATTATAGATTGCTTTATAACTAAAATGTAATGCATGTACAAAGAAACTTTATACTCATTATAAAATTTTGGAAATTAAATAAATATCTAGTGATTTATTTATTATTTTTGAGTTACTCTAGTATGACTTTCTAAATTTTGAATTTTACCCACATCTCAGACCCCAAACTTATATTTATTTTTAATATGCGTGAACCCCAATAAAGAACCTATAGAATGTTTAGGTATAAAGTTTATACTATAATTATAGAAAATGTAACTCTTTCAAGTAGTATTGTTAGGTTCAATCTGAATTTTAATGCCACACAGAGTTAAAACGTCGTGTGAATATCTTTGAATGTGATTTATTTTATAGCTACCAGTGGGAATAAAAATTTCTTTATGATCAGCATAAAATTTATTGCAACCAACGTTCACATTTTGAAATTGAATTAAATGTTAAAAATTCCACAAGACTAAGCGCAGAATTTTTATTAAATGAAAGTTCAATCAGTGGAAAATATTGCACTTTTATCGTAGCAGAGTTTCCCGATAGTGTTAATGTAAAAGAATCGTCCATCATGTTAGCAGTTGACCCCCGATATGCATAAGAAACGGAAAGAGTCGTGGGAAAAGAATCAAATAAAATAATTTCATGTTTGCTTCAATTCGTTGAAATATTTTTATAACATAACGAGTGTTTATAGACTCGTGTGAAATCTGCGTATGTTGGAATCGCTAATTTTCTAAATGGTGGACCTTCCCCTTCCACTAGAAATCGGTCTCAGTTCGCTGGCAACAGCGGTGCAGTCAACATCGTTCCGCGCGTGAAAACTGTTTTAAAAGTGTGTTAGGATGTTGCAGTGGCGAAAATGCAGCGATCGTTGGAGTCAAAACTATGCTGATCATCTTTTTCGACTCTCGAGGCATCGTTCACAAGGAGTTTGTACCTCCAGGAAGTACTGTAAACGCGGCATTTTACAAAGAAGTGCTCCTTCGGCTGAAAAACCGCGTCGCCCAGGTTCGGCCCGACCTCGTCAAAAATTGGACCCTTCATCACGACAATGCGCCGGCGCACACCGCCTTCCTCTGCACCTCTGCATTGCCAAGATGGGGGTTCCGGTGCTTCCCCACCCTCCCTACAGCCCAGACCTGTCCCCTCCGGATTTCTTCTTGTTCCCGCGCCTGAAAAGAAAGCTGAAGGGGAGGCGTTTCGACTCCATCGAGGCGATCCACAAAACTGTGACAGCCGAATTGAACGCGATTCCGGCGGATGAGTTTAAAAAATGTTTCCTGCAGTGGAAGGACCGCTACCAGCGGTGTATTGACGCTCAAGGGTCCTATTTTGAAGAATATTACTTGTATAAGCCAAAAGGTTTAATAAAACTGCTTAAAAAAAATAAGGCTCATTACTTTTCAATCGAACCCTGTATGTTTAGTGTACAAAAGATATTTTTTAGAATTCATGAGTGGGGGTAAATATTTTTGAGGGTACATGTGAAAATGTCGTAAGGTGATTAACCTAGGAAGCTTCTAGAAGGAATTTCAGGGTTATTTGTGACGTCAGATATTATATCCTATTCCATATTTTTTAGTGTGAAAGAAAATTTCCATTCCTGGATTTCAGTATTGATTTTCAATATCTATAGTGAGAATCAGATACAGCACTGTGAAAAACCAATCTCACAGCCTTCTGTGCTCTAGCCGCAAGTTTGCTAATCGCACGGAAAAAAGTGGTCCAGAAACCCCTCTAGCTACCGAATTATTTCGGCATGGAAAAACTTGCTTTTTTCAACGTCAGTTCTTTCAAGTGGGAATTTCACTATGATTTTCAAATAATTTTTAAATAGTGGAAGAGTCCGCGGTTTAAACATGTTAACTGACATTTTTTCAAATTTGATTTTTTTTATTTTCTGCTACATTTTTTATAGGCATTTAATATCTCGCAAGCGAAACGGCAAAAATTCCTTTTAGTATTTTCAAAATGGATTTTCAAAAGTCACATTGTCTAAGTTTACATTTCAGCTGTCTACAGATCGCCGTAAAGACGAAGGTGAGCGACGCGTTTTGATTACGAATACTCAGCAAATGTTTGCAAAACACTATTTTAAATTTTTGCAAGCATATCTATGGTCAAAATGCGATTCCAAACATTTTGACACATAAAACTTGTCTGGAGCTTGAAGAACAACGCAACAATATGCGAGCCCGAGAAAAACAATAGAAAAACCAGCGGTATAACATTGCAGATAACATGTTTAGATCGCGGACCCTTTAGTTGAATTATTGTATGTCTTCTCTAACTTTTATTCTTTCATGAAGGCTACAGTGTTAGTACCGAGAAGAATCACCTTTTTTTACTCATTATAAAGTTTGATGAAATTATCATGGACTTCCTAACTAAAAAGACTGACTTTGAAAAAACTAATTTTTCGTTGACAGATGCCCGAATAAGGCATTTTAAAATTAAATTTTAGTTAAAAAACATAACATTTATTAAATAATTACTAATGTTGCTAAAATTACCATAAAGTTTCCAATTAAAATGGCTAGCATTCGAAAAAAAAGGAATTTATCAAAAAATTTGGAATTTTTTAGACATTATCATGAGGTTCCTAATTAAAAAACTGACTCCGAAAAAAAAAAATTTCATAAGATAAATACCTAAATAGTGCATTTAAAAAATTTTATTTATAATAACAACAAGAATAGTCTCAAGACTGATTTTCTTCATCATGATATTCTTTTGATCCAAATTTCTTACATTATAACCGAATGAGTCCGAAAAGATGATCTGACGAAAATAAATCCTAACGTGCTTTCATTAATCATTTTAATTCGGTTCGATTCCCATAGCAGGAAGCCAGGCTAGATTCTTTATTCAGGACGCTTTGTTTTCAACAGTATATAGTTAATAATTATAGTTTATAATTATAATTATATTAAACTTACGTTTGAAATGGAGCAGTCCCATGGACGCAAGGAGCATAATTTCGGGGAAAATCTTCATTTTTTTTAGCAGACAACACGGTAAAGAAAAGAAATGTCTACGTGTACGCACTTTGATCGTTTATATTAAATAATCGCGCTTTATTTACATTTTTAAATGACTCATGTGGAAGAATAAATATGATTAATCGCACATCTTAAAATTTTCCATATTTGATAAATAGATTACTCATAGAATAGAATCTTCCAGAGTAGTTAAAGTACATGTGTTCTAGGTTGCGTGATAGAGGCAGTAAAAATAAACAATAAAATACTTGTCCTTATCTTTTAAGTGTCTCTTCCGTGAAGTGCTCGGTCAACTTAGCGAGACGTTTGTAATAGCTAATAATTAAATTTTGTTTTAAATTGTCGGTAAATTCTAGCAGTCCGTAGATAAACGATAAATGTAAATAAATATTAACAACGTTTGCAAATTTTACGAAAGATGACTGTGCAACGGTATAATTTAACAATAACTAAATAAGTTTGAGAAATCCTTTCATGTTTCCTCCCCTATTCCCCCTTTCCAAAGAATTCCTCTTTTTCCTTTTTTCTTAAAAAAAACTACCACCTTTCCTTTTCGTTGGGTTGAAAATTCAAAGACTTGGTTGTACGTTGAGCTCTTATCTTAAAAATGTATTCTTGTAAGAAATTGATTTCTATTGTTAATAGTTGAACTATTTTGTTAAAAAATTGTTTCTTTCGTATCTAAATTAATATTAATAGAGAAACTGATATTCAGAAGTGGCTTTCGAACCAATTTGGACTGTTTAAAAAATTAAAGCTAATAAATTTCGCATAAGTCGGTCAGAACCGATTTTAAGCAAGTTACAAATTTTTTTAATTAATAAAAAAATTAAAAAAATTTTTAACATTCTCATCACTGAAGGTATTAGATTTTTCTAACATTTGCCACCAACCCCGGTTTTGTCGAATGTCCACGGTTTGACATCCCTTGAATCCGAAAAACAGGTGTTTACAAATGTGTGTGTCTGTATGCTTGTTCATTGGACTAGATTTTTATAATGTTAACACCGATAACTTTCAAAAGATTTGGCAGATTCAATTGACCTTTGATATACTCTTTTAGTATTTTGAACATGAAAAAACATTACCTGAGAAAAGTTGATTACCCAAAGGGATCTACAAATTATTTATGTATAATTTCTACAAATTACTATTTAATTTTATATCGATTGTACAAAATAAAATTAAAATTAAAAAAATTTAATTATTGTAAAAACGACAGAAAGGAATAAAAAATTAAAGGACAAAAGTTGTTCAACCAATAAAGATCTACAAAATTGTTATAAGTTCTCGTTATAAAAATACATTAATAATAAGAAACTAATTCATTGGAAAAAAGATATGAGGTATAATTAAATTTTACTTAACCAAATTTTTCGCCTATATTATATCTACAAAGGGGGAGGGTCGGTAAGGCCGGTTTTTGGCCTAATTTATTTTTGGACCAAAAAATCTGAAAAAATGATGGTAGTATCTTATAAGTATCCCGAGTCGATTGCACGCTAAACGGACTACCCTCCACCCCTGAGCCACCCAACCCCCCTACAAATATAGGAAACACCACTACCCACCAACTGTATTTTCGAGAGATTTGACACTCTTAAACATGTGTTCTGAGGTTAGCTCAGGTTTACTATGGTTTTCGGGGTCGCCGAATACAAATCAAAGGTCATTGGAAGGTCGAATCGAGAGAAAACGGTAAAAAATCCAAAAAAATACGTTATAGGTTTTTGGAGTCGCTAATTACGAATCTGGCATCCGTTGAACTCTATCGCTTCAGGTTCAAGGTCATTTGAAGGTCATTTGAAGGTCAAATCGAAAACCTATAACATATTTTTTTTCAGCGTTTTCTCTCGATTTGACCTTCCCATGACCTTGAACCTGACGCGATAAAGATCAGCGGACACCAGGTTCATAATCAGCGACCCCAAAAACCTATAACATATTTAAAAAAAATTTTTACCGGTTTTTCTCGATTTGACCTTCAAATGACCTTCAAATGACCTTGAACCTGAATAGATAGAGTTCAACGGATGTCAGATTCGTAATTAGCGACTCCAAAAACCTATAACGTATTTTTTTGGATTTTTTTACCGTTTTCTCTCGATTTGACCTTTCAATGACCTTGAACCTGACGTGATAAAAGTCAAAGGACGCCAGATTTGTATTCGGCGACCCCAAAAACCATAGAAAACCCGAGCTAACCTCAGAATACATGTTTAAGAGTGTCAAATCTCTCGAAAATACAGTTGTTGGGTAGTGGTGTTTCCTATATTTGTAGGGGGGTGGGGGTGGCTGGGGGGTGGAGGGTAGTCCGTTTAGCGTGCAATCGACTCGGGATACTTATAAGATACTACCATCATTTTTTCAGATTTTTTGGTCCAAAAATAAATTAGGCCAAAAACCGGCCTTACCGACCCTCCCCCTTTGCTTAAAACAAATAACTGGAGTCTGTTCTTTTTTGTTGCGATCTTATTTCTTTTTCTTATTCTAGTCCCACTATCTCTGTCTTTTTGACTAAAACTAGCAAGGAAAAGAGCGGAGGAGATTGTTAGAATCATTTCTAGCAAGGATCTAAAGTTAATTAGGTAAATATGGATAGCAAATCATGGTTCGCTGGCAGCTGGATAATGGGCGACACATCGTCCAGATCAAGAATGGATGAACTTTTATGAAGAAAAATCCGAGCTACTTGAGGTTGGAAGATCCGAGAAAAGGAAAAGGGCGTAGGAGATTTTTAGAATAATTGCTAGGTAGACGAGACAACTGCCTCAGGCGTGAATCCTTCTAGTCTGGCTATAGACAATCCCGATTGGAAAGTGCCAAAATTGACGGCTTTAGGAAAGTGTCCTAATGATAGAAGTACTCTGGAGAGGCTAGAGATCATGAAAATTGTTAATTGAGTGGAAATAGTTGGCCCTTTTACAGTGGCACTTCGGCAATCGTAGAGGAGGCTTCAGATGGTTTGGCCCCGAGTTCACAGGATTCCGGGGAAGTGGTCACGTATCACCTAGATGCATCGGAAACATATTGGCTATAACAGAGGCGGAATTAGTAAGTTGAGCAAAGGCTCACATTCGCGAGGACAAGATATTTAGGCACGCTCCAACCCCATCTTAATTGAGAAAGTCTATCTTAAATCCATGCGATAAGTGTGGAAGTGTCAATCTGATTTTTGCAAAGCCTAAACAAAAATATGAACAACTTTTATGTTTGTTAAAATATTTGCACTTCTCTTTCTTGAACAGATTCAGAGGACTTCAAACGTAATTTAGTATAAATAAAATTGTCACAGAAATCGCATTAGCCGAATTTGAGAAAAAGATCAAACAATTTGTTTTTTAATTTGAGATCATCAGAGGGAGGAAACTTCTTTATTATGATAGTTATGCCAATGAATTTCTTGAAAAGCACATTACAATAAGATAAACAGAAATTAAATTTAAATAGAATAGAATCCAAACAAATCAAAATATCAATAATTATAATATATTACGAAGGTCAATCAAATACAAAACGGAATTTCTACTACTGTCACAAACGACCGTATCGACATAGGACAATGGGTGAAAAAGAAGTTCCAGTGTCTGCGGCGCATGCATTATAATTAAATTTTTGAGTAACGGAGGCATAAAGCCCAATTGAATTGTGCGTTGTTTAAGCAGCAGTTTGGTAGTGAAACATAATCAAAGACTCAAGTTTTTGCACTTTACAGAAAGTGTATAAAGGGGCATGAAAACATACATTTTTTTGGATCACAAAGACGTTGTACTTATTGATTTTTTTCAAGAAAGGAAGACAGTCAAGGCTGAATGCTATTCTAAACTTTTTGCAAATCTGCATGGAATGTAGTGAAATGTACGTGGAAAATAGTAATTTTTTATTGTGTGAACATTTTATCTAATAAAAATGTATAGAAAAATTCCGGTTCATAAACGGTCGGCCCAAGCTTAAAATGGCCAAAAATTCCAGCTTAGATTCTTCAATTCTGATGATTCGGGACGCTTCGGCATAGGGCCGGGTATTCCAGGATATAAACTGTTAAGTTTATTGTCATCCTTTTCGTATTTTTGGCGTTGTAAAAATGCCCTATACACTGTGCCTCCTGGAACTGTTATATATATGTAGCGGGAGGCTGGGTAGCCGCGTGGCAAAAAGCTGCTTTCATCTTCTAGTTTGTACGCTTCGAAAGGGTCAGTCATATAAAATTCGCTTACCCGTGTTGGTACCCAACTTGCATGGTGTACGATCCAACTTACGTGTACCTGAACGCTCCTTGGAGTGTGAAGAGTAGAATTATGTCGTTCGAAAAGGTCAATTGTGGGTCCGGATGCAATAAGGGCACATAAAATTTTTTCGTGCGAAAACGAAGTCCCCTGGAGGCTTTAGAAAAAATTTTCGAATTTTAATT
>NC_046659.1:150205715-150209572 GCF_010883055.1 Belonocnema kinseyi | reverse complement strand
AATTAAAATTCGAAAATTTTTTCTAAAGCCTCCAGGGGACTTCGTTTTCGCACGAAAAAATTTTATGTGCCCTTATTGCATCCGGACCCACAATTATTTGATTGAAATTACCTTCATATGCGCCTTGTTCTAATAGCAAATAAAATGCTAAAGCGTTGCCAGGACGTACATGGTTGGGTTGTAACCACGGCGGTATGACATTTGTCACGTGGACAGGTCCATTAGTAGTACATCCATCATCCATTGCTACGCGAATTCGGTTTGGAGGAAAATCCAGAACTACTCCTTCTGGGCGATTCATTCCATCTGCACCTAATTTTACAAGTACAAATTGACATATGTATATGAAGTTTTTCTGCACTCGTAACTAAAACTTTAGTCATTTTTGAACAATCCCCGATCGAAAAGAATGATCCTAAAAAAGTTTGAACTGTTAAATTCTTGAACGCTTAAACTGTTAAATTTCAAGAGGATCTTCTCAAATTCAAGAAAATTTATGTTAATTTTGGGAGTAATCTAGTAACTCTACGAAACTAATAATATACACTAAATACATAATATACACTAAAATTCACTGATAAATTGTCAAATGTACGGAAATGCTTTATATATCTGGCGTACGATTAACACTGAAAAACTTCCTTTACACTTTTTATACATTAAAAAGCAAAGAAAATGAATGAGATTTTATTTTTTAATTCAAATATTTGACTGTGGGTGTATGCCCGAAAAACTAAATATTTCGTGAAAAAAAACTTTCCGGTATATGAATTCATTGGTCATATTTTGTTGACCAGTGTAATTAACAGCCAACATATATTAAACGATTGAAACAAACAAAAAGCTGATGACATTTTAAAAGGAAGTCTTCAAGCCTGATTTCTTTAATAGTTTTTCAATTTTCTCATAATTTAACAAGTGTGACGAAAAAAATCGATTTTTTTTATCAGACGTGTCTTGTGTTCGTCAATAATATAAAAATTGTTGCAATAATTTACATTTCATATATTTACATTATTTAAAAATAGTTTATCATGCTATGATAAAAAAAATTGTTGTTAACGGATTATTTGTTCAAAATGTGTTTTTATCATTTTCAAAAATATCACGTTTTTTAAGCTATATTGCAAAATTCATTATGAATTTATCAAATTTATGATTTTCTTCAAGAAGTTTGATAAGAAAATCGATTACTCGGGCATTTGTGGTTGGAAAAACTCGTTTTTTTTCAACGTCACTCCGTTTAATTTGAAACTTCACGATAATTTTAGAATAATTCAATTATTTTAATAAGGCTGCAGCATGAGTACCGAGTAGAATTACCTTTTTCTTCCACACTATAATTGTAAAAAAACAATTTTTCCGCGAAAAGTGGCTGAATAATGCGTTTGTTTACTATATTTATTTTAAATTATCACAAAATTTATCAATAAATTATGCATTTTTCTGACATTATAATGAGGTTTCTAATTTGAAAAACTGACACCGGAAAAAAAATGTGGTATACAAATACCAAATAATTCAAAGCACATTTTTTGAACCAGAATAAAATTTAAAAAAAAATGCGAAAATTGCACAAGGAGGCTGAAGAATAATTATGTTTCTTAAAGAACTGTTAAAAAAGAAATACGCAGGAAAATCAATTTGTAAATCATAATAATAATAATATGGATAAGAACAAAAATAGTCTTGAGAAAAAATTTCTTCATTAGAATATTGTTTCCATCGAAATTTCTTGCAATATAATCGAATATGTCCGAAAAGAAAATCTGACGAAGAGAAAGCCTAATTTATTTTAAATATACTTATTACAATTATTCTTCCTAATTGTTCGTTTTAATTAACGATTTGTAATTTGGGGTAAAAGTTTTAAAAAAATAATTAACCTAACTGTTATAATTTCAGTACAATTGAAAATATTACTGGTGACTGAATGAAAATATTAATCATTTTAATTGTTCATTAATAAAAAAGGTTTTCCAGACAGCTTCGCTTTTGTATGTTTTAATATAAAAATCTGTACAATTTTTTAAATTATCCCATGAATAAGATTCCGCACCTAAATTAACATTAAAAAAGTAGAAAGTTTAACAATTTGTTGTTGTTGTAAAAGAGCCAATATTATTTTAAATTAGGAATCTAAACAGTAGATCGTCATCATGCAAACAATTTAAACCTCGAAAGAGATAAGGAAATGTGTTTTTCTGGAAGTTTAGTTTAAACTGCGATATTCCAAAACACTACTTTCTTGATTGAAACTTTTTACATTCTCATCAGAGAAGGTATTAGATTTGTGTAAAATTTGACCCCCCCCCCCCCGTTTTTGTCAAATGTTCACCCTCTGAAACCGAAAAACAGGTTTTTACGAATGTGTCTGTCTGCACACTCGTTTAGTGTCCTAAACTAAAGGTCAAGTTCATTAGCCAGCCACTTTGGATGAAAATTCAAAAAGTGGGCACTTTTTGAATATTTTTTTAAACAACTTTTTTGAAAATTCCAAAATTCTCTGTACGGTTATTTATAGTATTTAAAAAGTTAAACAATTTATCCTAATGATTTTTTTTTAAAATCAAAAATTACCAGAGTTAGAGTATTTTCAAAATCCAAAAAAACAAATTAAAATGAACATTTTGAGCCAAACAACGCATGATACGAAAAAAAGTCAAAAGAAGAAAAACGTTGCTTTTGGTCGAAAAGTTGAAAATTCCAAATTTGATCGTACCAAAAATTTTTGAAACCACATTTTTTGAAGATTTGAAAATTCTATGTACGGTTGTTCATAGTACTCAAAAACTTAAACAATTTATCCCTATGACTTTTTTCTATAAATAGAAAATCATCAGAGTTAGAGCATTTTCAAAATCCAAAAAAAAAACTAAAATGAACATTTTAAGCCAATACAACACATGATATGAAAAAAAGTCAAGAAAGGAAAAATTTTGCTTTTTGAAGGCCCTACAGGATTATGATAACAACTTTTTTAATTTGGTCGAAAAGTTGAAAATTCCAAATTTGATTCCACCAAAAAAAAACAAAAAATCCACAAATTTCATTTTTTGGTTAAACTATGCAAGATACGAAAAAAATCAAAAAGTTCAAATTACACGCACTGGAAAAACTACAAATTCATAATGAATCACTTTTTGACACAAGTTGCGAAAAAATAGGCAAAAAAATGTGTGGAAGACAGTACTCGCTACAGTAAAATGTGTAATAAAAAAATGGTTTGCTTAAATAAGATCTAAAATTTTGATTTTCACATTTCTTTGATAGGGCACGCGCTTTTTACATTCACACTATAATGAGAAGGTATTGGTTTCATACGAAAAAAGACTTTCGCGGATTCCATCAAATATCGATTTTTTGAGATTTCCTCAGAAGGAACAAAAAGTTTTCAGGTTGGTACGAGGGTAGTTCAATAAGTCCTTAGAATGACCAACAGATGGCGCGCGAATCGCTCCAAATCATCTGTTTTCAGTCAGCACCACTCCCGACTAGATATATGGTGCAGTCACAGTCCACATCTTCTGAGTTTACGTGTTTTTATAACCAATTGAAAAAAAAAATTGTTCGTTAAGAAAAATGGAAAAAAACGAGTTCAGAGCGGTAATCAAACATTTTCATTTAAAGGGTTCAACTCCATGTGAGATAAAAAATGAATTGGACTCAGTTCATGGCACATCTGCCCCTGCCTTAGCAACGGTTTGTAACTGGGTAAATGAATTCAAGCGTGGTCGTACATCAATAAGTGACGTACCACGTTCAGGAAGGCCCGTAGAAGCAAGTACTACCGAAATCATCAATAAAATCCACGATATGGTGTTGAAGGATAGAAGATTAAAAGTGCGTGAGTTAGC
>NC_046659.1:150181936-150205615 GCF_010883055.1 Belonocnema kinseyi | reverse complement strand
TCAATTTGTCCATTTTCTTATTAGACATTTTTCATAGTGAAAAAGTCAAGCTTTCTTTTGAGACTATTTAAAAAAAATCGTAGATGCCTAAATTGCGAAAAAGTTAAATAAACAATTGATTCATTGAAAAAATTGTTTAAACAATTTTTTTGTTATAAATAATAAAATAGGATGAAAGCGTGTAAAAAGAACTTTCCAGAACCCTCATAAAAATTTTCAATCGCGTAATTAGAAAGGAAGTTACAGGCGTTTGAAACTACCCCTGCAGGCATTGGGGTTGAAAATTCATCCCCCCCCCCCTCACTTGGGGAGGGTTAAGAATCCTGGTCTATAAGTTTGTGAATTAACTACTGTTGGGTAGGCGAACATATTCCCAGAATTTAGAGACAATCGAAAAACATGACTTTTTGAGTTGGGGCAGTTGAGGAATAATGCCCCCTATAATGCACAAAAATATGAACAATTTATCTTGATGACTTTTTTTGATAACAACAAAATTACCAGAGTTATAGCGTTTCCGAACTTTAAAAAAAATAATAAAAACGAAAATGACTATTCTGTGTCATTCAACGCACCACCTGAAAAAATGTCAACAAGAGAAAAATATTAGTTTTTAAAGACCTACACGATTATCATCACAACTTTTTGAATTTTGTTAAAAAATCGAAAATTCAACTTTTCGACGCACAAAAATGATGTATTATTACATTCTCATCATAATGAGAAGGCATTAGTGTTATGTGAAAACTTTCTATCGCTAAATAATCTGAATAAATGTATTATAAGTTTGATACAGAAGTGTTAAATATAATATAGAAGAGTTAACATTTTGGACAAAATCGAGTGCGAAGCACGAGATAAGTGATGAGAATGTGTTCGTTAAAGCCGAAAAAGCTTTAACAAAGGACAATTCACAATCACCAAATTACAGTTGTCGATGTTTGGTTCGTTAACCTTAATAGGCCTGTGCACAAATGTGGGGCAAATACAAAGACCGCGCGCAAAGGGCAGAGCGCGAGAACCAACATTGGTACATTGGTACCAATCAACTTGATCTTGAAAGCAATTTTGAAGGTTATTGGAAGGTCGAAGTGATATTTTCTAATCGAAACTCCTATTTTTGATCCCGAATTTAAAAATAGTGGAAAATTTTACGCATAAGATGTTGTATTGATCAAGGTTGTTTCAAGGGCAGGTGAAGATCAAAATGGCGAAAACGACATAGCGAGTAATATCTCAGATTAAACGTCAGATATCAAAAAATGTTTCAGACAGAAGTTGTCGGAGACAATAAGGAGCATGTATTTGTACCAAAAACCTTGCCCTTAAAGGCAATTTTCAAGGTCGCTTAAAGGTCAAAGTGATGTTTTCAAAATGGAAACCCCTAGTTTTGAACCCAGATTTGTAAAGGTACAAAGATTTGACATACAAAATGTTGCATTCGTCAAGGTCGTATCATTGGCATTTGAAAATCAAATCTGTAAGAATGACAGGTCAAGCATGGATTTTGGATTCGGATCTTGAATTTTTCAAGGTCATAATCTTTTTATTTTCAGAGCTACCCAGGAACAACGACGTGGACGTAGACGTAATAGGATTATGTTCCTTTTAAAGTGCTGGTTCAAAGTCAGTGCCCTTGCCTCTCACACTTAATCTCACAACTATCCATTGAGAGTGTGCTCGGAGTTACCACCGTTAGCTTTAATGCGCACTTTGAACCAGCACTTTAAAGGGAACATAATCCTATTACATCCACACAGTAGAAGTTTCAAATTTTGAATCCATAGAATTGAAGTCATTTTTGCATACTTGATTTTCAAGTGCCAAAGATACGACCTTGACGAATGTAACATTTTGTACGTCAAATTTTCAGCCCATTAGATTCTCCTTCAACTTTTGCCTGAAACATTTTGAGGTATCTGACGTATATTCTGATATATTTCTCACTTTGTCATTTTTGTTTATTTGACTTTCATCTGACCTTGAAACAACCTTGACCAATACAATATGTTATATGTGAAAGTTTCCGTTCTTTTTAAATCTGGGGGTTTTCGGAGTCGAGGAATCCTTTCTTGGCATTTATTTTTATTTTTGAGTGCCGTTAGAGGGCGCTTCCGTACATTTTTTTTGGATTTTATCGCCTTTTTGGGGGACATTGACGAAATTGCTGCGAAAATCGACGAATATTAGACTTTCTCGTAATGGAATCACAAATTTTAAATAGCCCAAAACGTTCATTGTTGAAAATTAGGTTGCAAATTAGTTGAATTTTTTGTCATTTAAACTTTATATGTTTTTATCTCTTAATTTTTATTTTTGAAGAAAAAAATATAATACAATAAGGAAATATATGCTTTGTTCATTTAGCTAGTAAACAAAGAAAAAATCGAATTCTTAGTTTTAAATGGAATACAATGGATATAGGTTGTGCATGGGTAACCCCCTAATTTTCAACGCTGATCATTTTGGGCTATTTAAAATTTGTTATTGCAGTGTGAGAAAGTCTAACATTGGTCGATTTTCAAAACAATTTCGTCAATTTTCCCCCAAAAAGGCAATAAAATAAAAAAATGTAGGCTGATGCTCCCTCTGGTGCCACTCCAAAATAAAAATAAATGCCAAAAATCGATTCCACGACCCCGAAAATCCCTGGATACACATTTGCCTAGAAAAAAAATGTGCTTTCGTCTTCTTCATACAACATCGGAGTCACTTTTTGGAAAAAAACCCTAACTTGAAAAATTTGGAGGCTCAAAATTAATTTTAGAGGTATGATTCCTTTGAAAAAAATTCTTAAAATGAACCAAAGAACAACTTGAGGAGGTACGCAACTCGGCAAAAAATTGCACCCGTTCTAATATACATATTAAAAAAGATTTCATTCCTCATTAGAAATAACGTCGTATCGAAAAAGAACATTAATGTTAAAGCTAGCCACTTTAAGAACTAACAATATGGTAACTCTCATCTCTTAAGTCCAAACATATTTGTGAACATATGTTTAGCATATATCCTAATTTTAATCATTTATCACACTTACGTTTGAAATGCAGAAGTCCCATAGACGCAAGGAGTACAATTTCGGCGAAAATCTTCATTTATTCTGAGCAGTCGAAATGATAGCGAAAAGAAATCTTATTTTTTCATGAAGTTCATTAAAAGAATGATGCGAAAAATGACTACGTGTACTAACTTTTATTGCTTTATAGCTTATTTGTTAAATGAATTAGTGATAGAATAGAACCTGCCAGAATTATTGCAGAAAAAACATGAGTTCGCATTTGCGTGGTACAGAGACAGTAAAAATAGAAAATAAAATCGTTGTCCTTATCTTTCAAGTGTCTCCCTCATTTATCAAAAACGTAATCGAAGTAAAAAAATGAAGGCTTGATAAAAATGAATAATAAAATCCCATACCGATCTCGCCAATAGTGACTTTCGACTACTGATTTAGCATTCATCGTATGATTTTCAATAAGCTTTTTAATAAATTCAATCGCAGTGTTGTTGTCCAAAGTCTGTAAGTTAGGAAACAAATCAACTTCATTTCCACAAACTGACTGTTGAATTTCCTTAATTCTTCTTTCTATGGTTAAGCCAGATCGTTCTTCAAAGCTTTTTGTTTTACGAATAGGTGAGGAGAAGGCTTCGTCGGATACTGAAAAGTTTGATTCTAACCAGGTTTATTTTTTTCAAAAATATAACTCAGTAAAACTTCTACCGTTTAGAAGTCGAATGTATAAGCACATTGCTCAATTTTCTATTGGAACATAATATAGTTGCAGATTTTTCATAAATTTTCAACTTTTTTTTACTTTGAAGGCAAACCACACAAGCTTTGAACAAAAGTGAATAAATAAACATTATTTATCCAAAAGAGAACTAAAGGTCAAAACATCGAAAACAGTAATTTGGCGATAGTGACTTCTTTTTTGTTAAAGGTCCCCGAACTTGTATCTCAACTTGTATACCATTTCCATAAATGTATATTATTACAATTCGTAACATGAATTTATATTAAAACAATCATAGTTTTATTGTATCTTTTAAAAAAATGCGCATTCTTTAAAAAATTTGTTATTAAGCATTTTACTGCAACTTCTGTCGGTTTTTCAAAAACTGAATTTACTCATTTCCAATTTTATTTTGACGATTTAAACGTAGCACATACGGTCGAAACATCAGCCTTACCTTTTTTTAACTTCTAAATTAAATTCCTACCTCAGTAACCCACCTCAGTGACCCATAAAAGAAAAACAATTCGAAAAAAGCTGTTAAGATTTATAAGAGAGTTGTCGAGCCTGATTTTCCAATTACGTTTTCAATTTTTTATAAATAAACAAATATGACAGAAAAATGGCCATTTTATCTATTTGACGTTCACAGTGCTCGTCAATAACAGGAAAAGTGTTGAAATCGCCTAAGCTTCATAAACTAATATTAGCTAAAGATGTTACAATATTATATATTAAACAACACAATTTTTTATAAACAAATTATTTGTTGCAAAAATGTTTTTTATTATTTCCCATAAGCATACGTTTTTTCTAGTTATATTGCAAGAAATTTGAATGGAAATTATATCATATTTAACAAAATTTCTGTTCAGCTTATAATTTTTTATATTATAAACAAATTCTGTGAACAAATGCAGTAATCAGGCATTTTTCGATAGAAAAATTCGTTTTTTTCGATGTACATTTTTTTTTAATTCGGAACTTTATGATATTTGCAGAAAAATTCATGATTTGTTTATTAATCTTATGATCTTCTAAACAAATTTAATAAACAAATGCATTATTCGGGCATTTGTCGGCAGAAAAATTCGGTTTTTTCAATGCCAGTCTTTTCAGATGGGAACTTGATGAGAATTTCAGTAACATTCATAATATGTTGATAAATTTTATTATTTTTTTAAAAAAATTTGATGAACAAATTAATTAATTAGGCAGCTGTCTACAGAAAAATTCGTTTTTTTCAATGTCAACAGTTTTAATTAGGATATCGAAAAAAATAAATTTTCCATCGACAGATGATCGAATAATGCATTTGTTTATTAAATATGTTTTTTTAAAAATATAAAGCTTATCAACAAATTATGAATTTCGCTGAAATCATTATGAACTTCCCAATTAAAAAGACTCAAATCGACAAAAGCGAACTTTTCCGGCTACAGATGCCCGAATAATGCATTTGTTTGTTAAATTTGTTTTTAAAAATCATAAAATTATGTCAACTCATCATGAATGTTGCCGAATTCATTATAAAGATCCCAATAAAAAGTCTGATATTATTCGAAAATTATTCTTTTTGGTTGGGAATTTACCTTTGTTGGTTAAAGTTCTTTTTTATTTATAAATAACAATCGAATAATCAATTAAAAATTACTTAAAATTAAAAAAAAAGTTCATCTTCTAATTTAAAACGTGTTCATGAAAAACATTTAACTTGTTCGTTTTAGACAAGTTTTATGTTTTAAATTTGGCAGTTTTACGGCATTTAATTTAACATTATTTAAAGATTTTATGCTATAGTGTAAATTATAAAGTGTTTTAATTAAAAATGTCTGAATTTAGAAATTCGCAAGCTTTAATTAAACATTTTTAAACTTCAAAATAATTACACTTTGAGTGTTTTAATTTAAAGTTTCTTTAAGATTAGTTCAAATGAAAAAATTGAGCTATAAGAGTTCGAATTTTTAAATTTCAATTTCCGTGAAAAATTTTTGCAACTGTCGTTTTTGATTGAAAAGGCATCTTTTTTGGAAGAAAAGTAATTTATCGAATTTTTAGCTTGAAAACTCGTTTAGGGTAGAAATATCAACCATTATATTTCCAATTGAGAATTCATATTTTTTGTTCAAATTCAACTACTTGGTTGAAATTTGATCTATTTTGTTAAAAATTCATTTTGTTGGTTAAAGATTCAACTTATTCTTTAAAAACTTAAACTAATTTATTAGAATTTTTTGTTGCTGCTTACAAGGATGCTTTTTAGTATCAAGAATTAATCTTTATTTATGATAGAAACTTTAAAATGGATGCTTAAAATTCATTGTTATATTTATTTCGCATCACGATTATTCAATTGATTTAATTTTTCAGTCTTTTTTTGTTCGAACAATATATTTTTTCCTTGTGGATAACACTCATAAATAAATGGAAATGAAATTTCATAGCAGATAAACACAAATTAAATGAGGATGTAAAATAAAATGTATTTATATATCTGGTTTGAAAAAAGCCCAGAAATTGAGTCTTTACTAGAATTTGCCTACAATGCCGTAAAACCAAAAAGAATCCCTTTCAGGACCTGACTTTGGTATTAAAATGAGACGCAAAAAAAAATCTCAGATAGTAATAAATGAATTCAACCTAATTAAGTCATGAAAAGAGAAAATTGGTAGATTCTGCGCAACCGTTTCTCTTACCTTAAAACTGATAGCATTAGCCTATTCTAATTAAAAAGAAGACGTCTATCTCTAAATTTGAATCAGTACACATTAACTTTTTTTATGATTGCATTTTAATACCCCGAAAAAGTCAACCACCCATAACAACTTTTCAGCAGAAAAACTTTTTATATTCTCATCAGAGAAGGTATTCGATTTGTGTAAAATTTAACCCCCCAGTTTTTATCAAATGTCCACGTTTTGAGACCACTTGAATCCGAAAACAGGTTTTTACGAATCTGTCTATCTATATGTCTGTCTGTAAGCACGATAACTTTAAAAAAATTAATCTATTATATTGCCCTTTGGTAGACTATCTTAATGCCCTAAACTAAAGGTCAAGTTTGTCAGCCAGCCATTATGGATAAAAATTCAAAAAGTGGGCACATTTTTAATATTTTTGAGACCACATTTTTCAAAATTCAGAAATTCTCTGTACGGTTGTTCATAGTATTAAAAAAGTAGAACAATTTATCCTCATGACTTTTTACAAAACATCAAAAATTACCAGAGTTATAGCATTTACAAAATTCCAAAAAAAAACACGAAAATTAACCTTTTAAGCCAATTAACTGCTAACACGACCTGGTCGGGGGTGGTCCAGGCTGGAAACCTAGCCACAAGACGGCTGCCACTTACTTGCCTGTCACGCCTGAACGGACCGAGTTCGTGGGTCACACACTTCTGATCCACACATAACCGTCAAGGTTCCTTTTAATTTTATTTGGCGCCAGGTAGGGTCCACCATACCGAAACCTCGACTGCGATGTCCTTGCGTCGCCTAGCTGGAACGCTAGCTCCAATTTGGCATGAGAGACTAAAAAGGAAATCTTGCATAAAAATAAGAATTGAACTTGTTTATTAGTACTAGAAAAAAGACAAAAGGCTGACAAATTCCTGAAAATCCCCTGAGAATCTAGAGAGACGCGGAGAGAGAATCGATCCTGGGAACCCGCGCACTGTGTGAGAAAACTCACCGGAGACACTGGCGTCTTGTGCTCCGACCTCCTCTTTCATAGGCAATTCCTTTGCAGGACATTTGGAGGGATTAGTTAGACCCAACTTATGACTGTTGGCCCTTGAGCCGAACGTCTCTCCAAATTTCGAGCGACGCGGGGGTCTTCTGGTTTCACACTATTTCGACGAAACACACGCGACAAATTTACAGATACGCGGGAACCGCAATCGAGGTGGGTACGGTACTCAGAAACGGTAAAAGGACTCCACATACTTGTTAGTCATTTAAATGCGGCTTTTTCTTGTTCGCTTCTCTCGTCTTGCCGATGTTTTCCGTCGGACCTTGCCCTTTTTTCCGGGTTCCCATTTAACTTTCGTTTCGGTAGTCTCGTCTTGTTTTTACCATTTCTAATCTTCCTACTACGTACTGTTCGGGCGCGATTACACTCAAAACGATGTTGACGATAAATTGATAGTTTGACACGCGCGCGTGAGTTTTGCCGTACTTGGTTCTGGCTTTGGTGAGATCCCGTCAAGTTTTCCTCTATTTTTTAAAATTAATTCTAAAACTTCATTACAACTCCCTCGGGCCTAGCCGAAGCCCACCGTTTTTTGCTTTCCGCGCTGTGGCTGCTCTCTAACCATTCTGTCGGCCCCTCCCGCCTCGGGCCTACTGAAACCGTTCACAGTGAGGAAGGGTCCCTGTTATTTGGGATCAAGTTACACAAAATAATAAAATAACAATCAAAAAGGATAATGGGAAATCCCTAGGGACCACTTCAGCGAGTCCTCAAACTCGGGTAAACCTGACTTGTGATACCTGCCCCTTTCATCATTTCCGGGACTCATTTCCTTAACCTGGACCACCCAGGCTACTCAAGCTCCTGACTGAAAGAAAAAATCCCCAATGCTCACACATTCCTCTCAAATTGGAAGGCAATTAAGAATCAACTCTCCTAAACAACTATAGTGTGTAGTAAAAGGAAGTAAATCGACACACTAAATCTAGATGATTACCGCCAGATTGCATAAAAGATAAATTATCTCGTTAATCTTAACTGGCGAGAATGACGAAATAGAAGTCTACGGTCTATTCATTTCTACCTACTCTGGGCATACAAAAATTTAGGGGAACTACTAGAAAGGCGTTGACTATTTATTGTTGCACTACTCCCCCCTTCCTAGGCAGTCCCTAAATCGTGGTAGGGGACTAGAAGTTTTACTGGAAATTTTCCTACTAATTTTCCGTCTTTCGTCCTCAACTCGTATACTGAAGGTCCTAAAACGCGTAACACGACGTAAGGTCCTTACTTTTCACCCCCAAATCCTCTCGTTACCCCTTTTTGGGCTGAGGATGTCACCTGTTGTTTACGCATGACCTTATTTGCCACTTTAAATACCGCATGTCACCGCCTTTTGTCGTAATTTACCTTTTGACGGTCGAACGCATTCTCGTGGTTCAGGAGACTAGATCTTGTAGCTCTTTTAATTTAATCATTCTTTGCCTCCATTCCTCATGGTTTGGTGGAGGCGATTCGGTCAGTTCTGCGATCTTTCGACGCAGGCTATTATACGGCTTTGGTTCCCTACCTAAATTCAGATATGCTGGGCTAACACCCGTGGTGCTATGCAGGGCCGTGTTATAGGCGAACCGTAAATCTTTAAGGCACACTTCCCACTGTCGATGGTCTTGGGCTACGTACGCTGAGATCATTGTTCTGAAGACTTGATTGATTCCCCCCACAGGTTCCGCCTGCGGATGATACACCGGAGTAAAGAAGTGTTGGATTCCGTATGTGGGTCAACTCCTGAAACGCTTGGTTAACATACTATGTTTCGTTATCTGACACAAAAACTTTCGGTGCACCCCATCGGTTCAAAATGTTGTCTTCAAAAGCCTTGATAATGGTCTCGGCGTTCGCACGTCTCATGGGTGCTAATTCTACTCATTTGGTATAAAAGTCTTTGAATACCACTAGATATTCGAAGTCCAAAGCTGTCTTTAGCCACGGGTCCATTACATCGGTGGCCACTACCGTGCAAGGCTGTTAGACCACCTTACGGCCCATTAGATCCGCTGCAGGCCTTTGATCAACCTTGATTCGCTGACATCTTGCATCTGTGTCAAGACTGTTCCCAAACCAAAATCGCTCGCGTCGGTTTGGAGCACAAATGGTACCTCGAAATCCGGATTGGTCAGAATCGGTGCCGTCGCGATTTGTTCTTTCAGCTTAGAGAACCTCTCAGTTGCTTAATCGTTCTTGGGGCTGGATACGAGAAAAGGGGCTCGAGCTACTCATTCCTGATGGTCCTCAAACTGTTAGCCATCGAGATACGCATAGACGTTAGGTTCCATGTTTGGCCCTATAAGGGAGCCTACCAGTTGCTGAAATGTCGCAGGGGCCCCTGACAGTCCAAAGAGCATCATTGTGAACTCAAACAGCCCCATTCCAGGGACTGTAAACGCTGTGTATTCCATATTATCTTCGGCCATCGGAATCTGGTGGTACCCCCATTTTGAATCTAAGATCATTATGTACTTCGCGGCGCGAAGTTGCTCAACGATCATATCTATCATGGGCAAAGGGTACGCGTCTTTTTAAGCGACATTGTTGAGGCTACGGTAGTCTACGCAAAACCTATGTCTCGTCTGCCTTTCGGGCTATTACTACCTGACTGGACCATCCGCTTTTCTAATGCTCAACAATGCCTTCGGCTAACATTCCGGTCACCTCATCTTGCACAGTTTTTAATACCTTCGGGGACACTCGATAATAACTCTGTTTTATTAGTGGGTGTCCCCCAACATCTATTTTATGAGTGATTCGGTCGGTGGCCGGAAGTACCTCAGGAGGGGACCTAATAATCCTGGAAACTAACGTGTCCAGTTCCTGTCGCTCCTCAATTGTAATTTCTCTGAGGCTGCAACACTGGTCTAATGTTGCCGGATTTTAATCCTTCCTCTCCACTTCCAACTCGGTACCTTTCTCGGTATAGTGGTGGACTAATTCCGGGTAATCCGACAAATATCAGGTTCGCTGGCTCCCATCATGTACGATTCCGAATGTGTGGATGAAGTCCATACCCAAGAATACTTGTTCACCTATACTTGGGAGAATATGGATCTTCATCATTCGCGAAATATAATCAATCTCAATAGGGAGATAACACGTGGCTTGGAGTTGTTTAATCGTATCGTCTGCAGTCATAACTGCCTGATTCGCTGCCGTATGCAGGGCTGTTTGATACATCTCTGCGATAACCAAACCAATATCTAAAATGACTGTTCGGGATGCACAGCTGTCGATTAGAGCAAGGACCTTACGGGTATTACCAATTCGGGCAGTCGAAAAGACTCGCAAGGTAAGCCTTCTGTCATCCCTAGGAGACTCTTCAACTTCCAATTGCAGCGAAAACGAAGAGCCTTCATCTCATGATGCAGCCGGGGGCTCATTCGATTTAAGCAGGGCCAGCATCACCTGATTCTCTAGCCAGGGGTTCGATTTTCCCCTGATTCTCGTTCTTGTATTGAGAGCGATGGTATCCTCGATTTCTACCGTGCGCGTTACCGGGGCTTGGCTCGCCGTAGTCGACGGGGATTCTAGGGGAGTGGAGTTCGTATTCAAGGCTACTCCTACTACTGTCGGCTCCGCTAACTCCAGCCTGTTCTCTTCCGGTAGGCATCGGTCGTCCTGAAGGGTCAATTCGGAACTGAAGGAAGAAGGGTTAACCCTTACGCCTTCTCCCTTTTTCGGTTTCCCAAACAGTTGCCGGAAAGATTGCATTCATTCGTTGTCACTTCCTCTTTGCCACAACGACGACAATAATGACTCTGAGCTTCCTTTCGAAGGTTGAGCCGACTTCCCCTCAGACGACTTTGCTGAATTTCTTCGGATGGGAGGGCACCTATGGTTTCATATAGTGGACTTTCCGGACCTAGGCTTATTCGTGAGCTTTTCTCTACTCTAGTTTGCACCTGATCTACGCTTTTTGCTACTAATGGCTGCGATGAGCGTTTTAATCTGGTCGGCTAACTCCGACGAGCTCTGTGCGACTTTCCTATCAACTGAAGTCGGGGTGCTAGCGGCCACAGAACTGCTCTTTTTAGCAAGGGGCCCCTTCCCTTTATACGCGTATTCAGGAATAAGGGACTTTTTTGAGGCCTGGTTTGCGTGAGAGGATCTGTTCTTCCAGCCTTCTTTAGTAGAAAGTATCCCCAAAGCGGGCCTGAAAATGCCGCTTGCACTGGTCCCACGTGTTCCATCTTAATCTGTTCTGACGGAAACAGTGTAACGCAGTGCAACCTAATCAGACCCCCCGCGCGGGGGGAGGAGTAGAATGAGATGGACAGAGGCGGACAGCAATCACGCCTCCTTCATGAAAGACTTCCAATTTTTCCGGCGATTCTGATACTTGCATGCTGACTTCAGACACAAATCGCCTGATATCGTCCTGATATTAAAATTAATTAGAAGTCCAATACAACGAATTTAACTAAATGCAAGAGGCTATTGTTTATCAAACATTATTAACAAACGAATTAGCCATACAGAAATCAACAAATATCTGCCAATATTTGATTGGAACGAGGTGAAGAAACCTAACAATGTCAAAATTAACTTAACTAACTTACTTGCACACAAGTTCATATACACATAGTTTATTCATCTAAATAACAATTGATCGCAATCCTTACTTCACCCTAAAAGGAAATTAGTGATTAGAAATATGATAAATTCAAATTGTTTCAATTAATATCGAGGATATCGAATCCAATTTGCACTATAGATGGTGGATTGGATTTACTTTAATTGATTTAAATTAATTGTCTTTCATTCATATTACTGAGTGTATACTGTACGTTCACTGCAAAATTGGTTACGCTCAAAGAATTTTCAATCGGCATTTTCGTAGTCACAAAAACCACGTACGTTTGTCGTTCCCACAGTCGCCAGGAAAAGTCTATATGCAGTATCAGCAATAAACCCTACCCAAACTATCCATACTCTCACAAGTACGAAAATTGGAAGGGCAGTGAACAACAAAGAGGGTTTTTGCGACGTTAAGCTGAGTAAAACCAAAAGTTGGAAAACTATACATTAAATCAGCTTTGTGCAACCAGTGTTAGGGTGAAGCTAAGAACTAGAGTGGAGTGACAGTTCGCGCGCCGCGTCTCAAGAAGTGAATTTGAGTGGAGAAGTGGTGATCGACGCTCTGCGACCGTAAGGAAGCTTGGACTACAGATAACAAAGGTTCGAAATTGTATTGTACTTTTTCAATTTACTTCGATGCGTAATCTCTCGGTAAATCAGGTATCACTCTCTCTCTCTCTCTTTCTCGCTCTCACTTATGTTTCTCTCCTTTTGATCGAAATTAGGGCTTAAATACCAAGGCTTAGCCCGTCATCTCCTCTGCTACCGGGGAAATAGGCGGTAGTTTTAGAAAAACTAGATTTGTAGTGTAACTTTATTTCTTGAATAAAAGATATTTATCTTAATTCTTATTCAAGACAAGATGAAGTGACCCGAAATTATTCACACCGTCCAAAAAATTTCTAAAACTACAAGGGTTAGGGCTCCCAGTCCGGGAGTAGGGTTGTAAAATCAAACATCACATAAAAATACAGATAGGTTATTCCATTCTGGATTCATTTATTTCTTTGGTATCTCCGACAAATGAGTTAAAAATTAAACGCCAACGTGGAACACAAATTCTCGTGACGATTTAACTCGTTCGTAACAAACTTGGTGGCAGCGGGTATGATACTCCACCCCGTTTCCTCTAGGTCATTTTTCTCGAATTAAGTGAAAATAATTCAGTGAGCCGAAGAAAATATGGTGTCTCTCACTGCTGAATACACAAGTGCCTTGGGTCGAATAATAATTAAAATAATTTTCCCGGCTTCATTTATGCAATAAAACCTGAGATAATTGTTTGGTTATTTTAGCCACTTAAAATCAACTTAATCAGCTCGAAATATAGGAAGTCTAGACAAGTCTAACGGCCAGTCGAAACCTTCCCAAATGTTCAAGTTGCAAACCTAAGGGTTAGCGCTTGAATGTTTTCAAGTGATTTGGTTGTTTTTAAGTTAGTAGAAAAATGTTTTAGGTTGTATAGATAACCGACAGAAACTTTTTCGATTTTATGACTGAAATAAAATTCGAAAATATTTTGCCGATTATTATAGTTATTTAAAATCAATTCAATTAACATGAAATACAGGGAGTCTAGACAAGCTTAACGGCCAGTCGAAACCTCCCCAAAGGTTCAAGCTGCAAGCCTAAGGGCCAGAACTTCAATGCTTTCAAGCGATTTGTTTGACTTCGAGTAAAACTGAATTAATTCTCTTCTGATTCAGGGACCACATCCTTTAGTTAGAATAATTGTAGTACATTAAAATAATTAATTGAAAATGCAAGGAGAATAGGCAAGCCTAACGGCCAGTCGAATCCTCCCCTAAGGTTCAGGTTACAAGCCTAAGGGCCAGCGCCTGAATGATTAGTTATTAATGATTTCGGTTAGAAAAAAAATTAAAGAGAGGAGTTAGCTTAGGTTTTATCATCCAGCAAAGGGCGCTTGAATTTTATGCATGACACATAAAATTAGAACTACCCCAAAATTCGTTACCCACAGATGCCTTCCTTCGTGTTCGATTTAACGGCAGAGTACAAAGGTAAGCCCCCTGCCGGGATCAGTATTTTCTCTCCTGCTTTCCGTGGCGGTAACGTGGGCTTGTTTCTGTGCGCCAGCTTCGATTTAAATTTCATTTCTGAAGAGGCGCTATTAATAGGGTTTACAGGGTTTGTCCCTATTGAGTACACGGTGATAGGTTATAGTTTCCGAACGGTAGGAACAAACCAAGTGGCGCAACCTTGTCCTTTGAGGTTATCTCCTCACTGACCCCTTTAGGGCACCCGAGGGTTAACGGAATCTTGGGACAAGTGGCCATAGAGTCTCTGGGATTATAGGAAATAGATAAAAGCAGTATAGGCGCAAAACTAACTATTAACTGCCCCCCATATGAACAGCTAAGACATCTAAGAGTCATCATATTTTGGTATCCCGGCACACACATACACACTATATATATATATATATATATATTATTTAGTCATTAAAAATAAAGGAATGTTTCTTGACAGAAGGAATAAAATTCCGGGGTAGTGGCGGGTAGACGTTTTTCTCATCCCAACTCTTAACCAAACCACTCCCTGAAGAAAAACCGAAGTCACACTCTTTTGCTTTTCAGTAAAACTCAAATGCAAAATTGAATGCCCCAGCGAAAGGAACATCTAACGTAGCGTTTGAGCATTCGTGTTTTTCTTTGCAAAATTATAGGAAGCAAGATCTTTGAATAATAGAAGCTATTACTCAAAAATCGTTGGCAACTCTCTCGTGCTACCTTGAGCAGGCAATGCAGCATTTCGAGTTCTCCCTAACACCTTGATGCCTAACGAAAAGAAACCCCTCGTGAAAATTTCCCTAAAAAACCTACAAAAAGAGGAAACGAACTCCTATTAAGCAAAACCAAGCAACTGAAACCGTAATAGTTACAAACGACTCCGAGGAAAGACCAGAAATAGAGGTGGTATTGATGGAGTAAGGTGAAACGGTGTTATTTTTGTTGAAGACACTCACTTTTCTAAAAGTCCCCTACCACACCTCTACTTGTTGAAACTTGGCCCTATCAAGACCTCTTTATGATCTCCGTGTAGAAATACGAGAAAGAGAACGAGGAATCTAGAGATTGCGGCAATAAAGTAAGGTGACCTTACCATGTCAAAATTGTTTACTTGAAGATTGACTGAGAACTCATCACGGCTACCCTGTGTAAAGCTCGCTTTAACAAAAAGATAAATAATGCCAAACGACAAGACGAGTTCAAATCCCAACCAAAATCAAAGTACCTCTCGCTTTGGCGGTGCAACCCCCAATATAACTATTCAAAACACCAGATCACCAGCCATGGACATGAGTGCGATTATGGCTTCCGCATTGGAAGGGATGACTCTACAATAATGCATCTTCCATATCCCCACTTTCGACGGTAAAAATCCCCCCTCCCCCTCAAAGACTTTATTCAAAATGTAGCCAACGGTTCGGTCTACGTAAATGAAACTTCCAAACCCTCTTTTGTGAAGGTAGTCCTCAGTAAATTAAAAGGGATTGCCAGGGAAAGTGTGAGGGATGAAACCTTTATTAAAAAACAAGATCTAATTACCCATCTAAAGAAACAGTTTGCTCCTACGAAAAAGTATTAGTGTTACTTCGAGTCAATAGTGAATTTGCGAATGAAGCAAGCGGAGATTGTCAGTGACAACTATGACCGTACCTTGGGATTGCTTAGTTGGGCGAAGCACTCTTTAGATAAGAAATACGCGTCACCAGCCGATGACACGAAAATAATGATCTAGCCGGTAACAGACTGCGGCTTGGATGCCTACATCCGGATCCTAAAAATCGGGGTCCGGACTAAATAGCCAGTGGAAATACTAGTGGCAAATCAAGAACTAACGGAGGGATACCTCCCCAGAGAGCAGATTGTGTCTGCTACGCTTACGCCTATAACACCACTAAAGAAGAAGTTGAGATGACTCTACAACCATAGGAGATAATTTCTTTTGATTACTGTGAGTCCCTGGAGAAAAGTCCTCCAGTTCATATACTGATTATTTCCCAGACAATGGACCGTCGGAGCCAAGTAAACCTCGGAGCGAACGTATTGCTGAAGACCTGCACATCGATCATCTTAATGATAAGAGAAAAAACTCATACAAGGTTGGATCAATGACTTCATCGACGTATTCAATATCCCTGGAGAAATGTTGAATATCACGAATAGGATCCAGTATCGAATTCCGACACAATACCCTGTTCAACGAGAAAACGAAATTCTGAAATGACGAAATCTCGTTCTCGGCGCGCAGCTAGTGAAGGAAGGGGAATCGTGGGCGTCAACTTCTCCGCTGAAAAGTCCCATAATATTTATGGCCCATTATAACTGCCACGCACAACCCCGCTCGTCTCGTTTCTCATTTCAGTTGACGAACTGTTTTGTCCGTCCTACTGATATGTAATTGTGAGATAATAGCAAAGGAATAAAATATGCTTGCGTTTAGAAATTGGAATGTTCGGAACTGAGAAATGGTACAGACTCATTATAAATATTACTTCTTGCGAAAAATCGTACATTAAAGTTTTGCATGTGAAGCAATTATAATGAATAAAGAAAGAAATAACTGAATATAAGATGAAAATAATTAAATAATAGGAAATCTAATGAAATAAGTATGTGAAATAAGGAAATAATGGAGAATGAAATCAATGAAGAATATAAGTAATTGATAAATAAATGAAAGAAAGATTTGTAAACGAAGTATAAAAAAGTCAACATTTTCAAAAGCTTGAAACAGTAGAAAAGGGCAATGAATAATTTGTGATGGAAAAATTAAATTATTCCAAAGGGACTTTTTAAATAAGAAGAATAATCGACGAAACGTGTCCATTCCAATCTTGGGGCTAAAAGTTTGCAATTTGGTAGTTTAAATGTTTCGCCGTATTCTATTGTCTAATGGCCATTATCCCTGGAGATTGTCTTAAGAAAATAGGCTTAAGGAAAGAGCATTTAAGACAGCATTCGAAACTCTTCCATTTACACCATGAGGGCTCAAAAGATTAATTCATGGAAGTAAAATTCTTGATAATCTTTTCACCACATTTGCACCCGACATTTTATGATCAGAGATTAAAATTTGCAGTTTAGCATGTGCAATGGTCAGGTACTATGCAGTCAGTATTGAAAGCTTAGTGCGCACAGGCTAACACTAAATCTTTCTGTTTGAATACCTTGCGTTGTCATTTTTGGTGCTCGTAGGAATTAGCGTATTCAGGAAGTGTATGATTTTTTCACTGATTTTTCTAACGCATGTGTATGTGAGTTTCGCCATGGATAAAAATGCAATGCAGTTATCACCAGTCCATAGAAATAAAAGAGGAAAGGTAAGTTTAAAGAAATTTGCATTTACTGACATATTCATAATTACCGCCCGATCAACTGAAATTAACTTATTTATACTTGCTGCCAAATGCAAAAATTTATTGTAACCCATGACGTTCAATTTAAGCATCCCATTACACAATAGAGCAAAAATTGAAAAATAAATATAAATGAAAATTAATATAAAAAACATAAATATTTTACAAAAAAGCATAGTTAAACTGCCACTTTAAAAATCTATATTGCACCCAAAAATTACGGATTAATAAGGATACAGTGTAATTTTTGAATAAATAAACTTAAGGTAATTTCATTTTTTCATTTATGTTACTCTCTTTTTACAAATCATACGTTTTTGCAGTTCGTGCTGAGTAGTCAGAAGGAAATTTTCATTAATATGTACAAAAAATTGAAAAGTGAGAACCCGAAAATCTTGCAGAAGAGTGTCGTTGAAAAAATTGCGACTACCACTGGATTTGGATTTGGAACTATTAGAAACGCAATCGTGGAATATTTAAATTCGCGTGAAGTTATGTCTTCAAACAGGAAAAAATTGAGGTTCAGGGTTGACCATAAATTTGAAGAACTTCAGAAGAAGGTTGTACGAAAAACTGTGCACGATTTTTTTCGTGAAGGCGTGCTGCCAACCTTGGATAAGTTAATGGAAAGAATTAAGGCCATCGACGAAATACATCCAATTGGGCGCACTACATTACACACACTGCTTAAAAAATGAATTTTACGTACGTAAAGCGTAAGAGAAATAGTTATTTGATTGAACGCGATGATCTATTCGCTTGGCGCTTAAAATATTTAGAGGATATTCGCAAATACCGCGGAGAAGGCAGAACCATTTATTTTTTGGACGAAACGTGGGTTAACGCAGGTGACGTTAGAGTTAAGGCCTGGCATGATGAAATAATAAAATCTGGACGAGATGCTTACATCAGAGGATTGACCACGGGACCTGCCAATCCAAGCGGGAAAGGAAAAAGGTTAATCGTTCTACACATAGGTAGTCAGGAAGGCTTTGTGGAAGGCGGTCTCCTTTGTTTTGAATCGAAGAAGAATTCTTCTGATTATCAAGACGAAATGAATGGGGACACTTTCAGAGAATGGTTCAACGCAATTTTAGGAAAATTACACGATAACTGCGTCATTGTGATGGGTAATGCTTCTTACCATTCTGTGAAGGAGGAAAAAGTCCCCAGCAGTTAATGAAAGAAAAATGACATTCAAAACTGGCTGCAGGAAAACGGGTACGAGTTCCGAGACGCCAATGGTTAAAGGGCAATTACTGGGCATAGTGGAATAGGTTGGAGAGAAGCATGACAAATATGTCCTTGACACACTCGCGGAAAGTAACGGTAAGATTGTTTTGCTCTTACCTCCTTACCATTGTGAACTGAGTCCCATTGAAATGGTGTGGTCTATGGTAAAGGGATATGTCAAATCAAACAATTCGACCTTGAAAATGAGTGACGTTCTGCAACTTCTTCGACAGGGAATTGAACTTGTTACAGCAGAGAACTGGAGGAAGTTTGTTGAGCACGCAGTGAAGGAAGAGGACATATTTTGGCACATAGGGGATCAAGTAGATGTCATGATAGACGTGAATCCTCCACTTATCATCAAAGTTGGAGAAAGCAGTTCTGACAATGACAGTGACAGTGATAGCAACAGTGTGAGGGAACTTGACAGTGACTGAAATTATGATATAGTGGATTAGTCCTACTGGGGAAACCACAGAAAAAAGCGCCTTGTTATTTTCAACATTTTAACGCAAATAACATATCGTTGGAATCGCAAAAAATCATAGGTTTCGAATGAAATATTTTTAAATTAATAATTGCAACATTAAAGTTTTTTACATTTTGTATTTTTATTCTTCTTAGGTACAAAGCACCCTGCTGTCAAGGATCTCCGCCAACAGATTAGAGCACAACGGCACTTGCGTAGTGGCCTTTAGTGAGGACATAAATCGTTTGGAAAAGCATTTGGGTCAGCATACTCAAAAAAATTGTGGTGTCCTTTAACAGCGATTGGCTGCTGAAAGAACGAAAAAAATTTGTCGACGCCTCCCTTAAGAAAAATCCTGCTTGGCCGATTTTGTTCTTTCGTTGAATAGCGTATAGACGATGCACTGATATCGAGAAAACCGTATCGCCATCCCATAGATGCATTGGATCAAATTGACATTCAAATCGAAAAACAGCTCAAAAGTGGTTTCATCCGTTTGTCACAATCACCATACAATGCGCCACTGATGATCGTCCCCCAAAAAAATGGACGCCTCGGACAGTATTTGACCTGGTAAGTGGATACCATCAAGTAGAAACACATCCAGATGATAGGGCCAAGACCGCATTTTCCACTCGGAGAGAACATTTCGAGTACTTACGAATGCCCATGGATATAAAAAATGTCCCCGCAACCTTCCAACGCCTTATGGACAATATCTCGAAGGGGATGCTCGGTACGAAAGCCTTTGTACACCTGGACCACATCGTAATCTATTCGGAAACCCTAGAGGAACACGATGAAAAGGTTCGGAGACTCTTCAAACGCCTGAGAGAAGCGAACCTCAAGTTACAGCCAGACAAATGCAATTTTCTCCGCACCGAAATCGCATATTTAGGGAACATCATCAGCAGTGAAGGAGTGAGACCTAACCCGGAGAAAATTGCCGCGATAAAGGACTTTTCTAGGCCCAGAACCTGCAAGGCGAACAGACCATTCAAAAACATTAGCAGATTTGCGAAAGGCAATCGACGCTTCAGAATATGCAGTAGGAGTCGTCTTGGCGCAAGAAAAGGACTTTATGGATATGCCAATCGCATATTATTAAAAAATTATGGGTCCCACTGAACAACGTTACTTTAGGTCCGAAAAGGAATTTTGAGCATTTGTATATGACATAATGAATTTCCGTCCATACTTGTATGGACGTGAGTTCATTTTGGCGTGCGACCACGAACCCATCCATTGGATGACATATATAGATAATCCTTGTCCAAGGTTGCTTCGCTGCCGCCACAGACTAAACGATTACCAATATGTCTTTGAATATAAGAAAGGAAAGTTACACAAGGGAGTAGAGGCCCTATCTGAAAATCCCATTGGACTCAACAAGGGAGAATTGTCAACAGAAACTGATTACTTCACTGAGTCTGATGACTCCGCTTCTACGCAAACTAAACGAATTAAGTTCCCAAAACAAAACGCTTCCAATCATTCAACACTTCCAAGCAAACCCAACAAGGACGATGGAAGAGATAGCGTTGAAATTATATCTGCCGACATGACCACCTACAGGGCCTTGCCAGTAAAACCGTACTCGATTAAGGACAGTATTAAGAAAGGTAAGAATCCTGAAAAGAATACCGTGAAACCAGGAAAGGAGGATCGACCCACTCGACCCTCTCGACCTGGAGACCAGCAACCATCAGAAGAACCAACAGCTACCCCCACGGAACAAATGCCAACAGTAACTAGCTCCAGATGCAAGCCATCCATTTCGAAGCCGAACGCCGCGCATCCTCAGAGCTTAGTAAGAAGGTATTCACGACCATTGATATCAAGTACTGTTCCCGCGCCGCCTCCTTATTTAAAAACTAAGAATATTAACCAAAGCGGAATAGCAACTAGGAATAAGGAAAGAAAAAGAAGAGCGAAAAGTCTCAAGACCCTCGCATATACCTCATAATCGTCATCAGCAAATGAAGAGTCTTCCGAAAGTGAAGAATATAGCGAGTCAGATCCCCCGGTATACCGGAAGAAGCACAGTCTCCTCCCTTGTATGGATCCCTGCTTACGAATGCCCAAAGAAGATTATCCACTCCAAAGTGCACCCCCAGCTCTACTCAACTCTTTTTTTCCCATGTTTGTGCAATAAAACTACGGACGTATATGTAGACGGAGCGTGTGCTTATAACGAGAGCGGAGAACCGAAGGGCGGTATAGGCGTATGGTTTGGGGAAGATCATCCGTGGAATATTTCCCGACCCGCTATCGGGAGACAAACGAATAACGCCGCTGAAATCCAAGCCGCCACAGCAGTCTTGCAGAAGGCGGTGGAAAGCGGCATCAACAGTCATGCTCCTGAGTCCAGTAATTTTCAGCAAGAGAAGGGGGCTGTTAGGTCTACTGGCCATACAGAACCTATAGTGTATGTATGTACACTGCGAAACTCTCGGGTGTCATTAGCTGGATTGGAACCAGTAAAAGGTACCACAATAAACCTCTACCAACCTTCAATGCATTTGGACTTGGCCAGGCGGACAGCAATCACGCCTCCTTCCTGAACGACTTCCAATTTTTCCTGCGGTGCTGATACGTGCGCGCTGACCTCAGTCACAAAGCGCTTAATATTAACAATAATAATAATTATAATTATTATAAATCAGGAATAGTTATCAACCCTAATTTATTCAACAAACTAGTCAGAACAGTTGCCTGAAATATATGAAAAATATATATTGAACCTCCACCTACTTCATACTCACGTAATTCTCTTGAGTCCACATGTGACTATAAAATGGTGATTAACAATATTAATTATTGATGAATCCAATTTTACCAGAGAGTAAGGAACTCATAAAATTCCCCAAAATATCGAAATTAAAAATATTTACCCGATTCAATAAGACTCGAAAAGAAGATAATCAATAGTAATCCCAGCTACCATCCTCAATGGACCAATTAATCAATTCTTATTACCGAGGCGGATTTGAGCCACCTGTGCTAAGAAATCTAAACCATGCTCCTCTTTGTCTATGAAGCTAGTAATTTCGATGTCCTGATATTAAAGACATATAGAAGCCCAATACAACTAATTGAACTACAGACAAGAGGCTATTGTACTCGTATATTAAACATTATTAACAAACAAATTAGCCATACAGAAATCAACAAATATCTGCCAGTATTTGATTGGGACGAGGTGAAGAAACCTAACACTGTCAAAATTAACTTAACTAACTTACTTGCACATAGGTGCATATACACATAGTTTATTTATCTAAATAACAATTGATCGCAATCCTTGCTTCACCCTAAAACGAAATAAGTGATTAGAAATATGATCAATTTCAATTGTTCCCCTTAATATCGAGGACGTCGAATCCAATTTGGATTGGAGATGTGTGAGAAAGCTCACCGAAGACACCGGCGTCCTGTGCCGCGACCTTCTCTTTCATAGGCAATTCCTTTGTCAGGTCGTTTAAAGAGATTAGTTTGACCCAACTTATCAAAGTTGGCCTTTGAGCGGAAACGGCCCTTAGAAATGGTAGAAGGACGTCCACTTACTTGTTAGCTATTTGGCTGCGACTTCCCAATCTTTTGGTGTCCGTTTCTCAAGTTTCTTGCTCTGACTTTTTTTAGACTCCCTTTAGACAATTTCCGGTCCAGCCGTACCCCGGCTCTCAAGTCGACTCTGACGTTTTCTTGTTCGCTTCTCTCGTCTTGCCGCTGTTTTCTGTCGGACCTTGCAAGCTTCCTGCGAGGCCTTCGCTGATTGGTTGGTGCCAACGGAGGAGCTCCAATAAGGTCTTCCGCCAATGCACGCATTCCGCGGTAAATCCGTCCGGCCGATTGGCTCTGGCATACGGACCACTGGGGTTAATATTGGCTGTGCGTACGCCATCTTTAATATGGCTGTCGGCCTCCCCTCTCATGCCAGGGTGTGGTTGCTCGTCCACGTGGCGTTGCAGGGTTGGTCGTGTTTGCTACGGCGGTCCATCCGGTGCTGCTACTCGCCAGCGGTCGCCGAACTAACGCCTAACAACTATCAGACAGTTACTACGTTTCGTGGTTAGGTTGGACTGGACGATGTGAGGATTCTGGCATCTTAGTTAGTCGTCGCCGTGGAGGTGTCGTCCGGGTCCATTTTTAGTTCTCTTTCCGTCGAGCCCGATCCCTTACATACAAGGTTTGCAAATGCTCTATGTTCTTGCTTATTTGCCTTTTTGCCGGGTTCTCATTTCTACTTTCATTTCGGTATTCTCGCGTTGTTTTTACAATATCTCACCTTCCTACTGCGTAATGCTCGGTCGCGGTTACATTCAAAACCACGTTGACGATAAATTGATAATAATAATAATAATAATAATAATAATAAAATAGTTTCATCGATAATAATAATCAAATTAGTTAGAGTCGGCTAGAGAGTATTGAGTTTGAGACTCGCGCGTGATTTTTACCGTACTTGGTTCCGGCTTCGGTAAGACCCCGAGAAGTTTGCCTCTATTTTTCTAAATTAATTCTATAACTTCAT
>NC_046659.1:150178807-150181836 GCF_010883055.1 Belonocnema kinseyi | reverse complement strand
ATCGAGCGCGACCTACAGAGAGTTATTCCAATTTTTCTAAGACGTCCAAATTTGATGTTTTTTTGCAGAAGGAAATATGTTCACGCAATCGCAGAACGGGAGTGGCAAGAGCGATTAGTTCCATACAAATGCAAAAACAAAGATCTTTGCCCGATTATCAAGTTAACCCTTACCGGCTTGTTGATGCTGACCTCAAAAACTTGCACCACGACATACGAGACGTGAGCCTTTTACTATTTTCTTCTCACAATTCATCAGCATTTTCCACCATCAATATTGCTAGTAGTTATTTTAAGAGTTGAGGAGATATATTGTTTAGCATTTCTTGTTTAAGGTTATTAAAATCATCAGTCGCGCACGAGTAGTTTTTCTATTTGCGGGTAAAAATAATGTGTAATACAAGATAACATTTACGGAATACCTGATCATTCTACACTGTTGAAAGTTTCTGTTGAAAACTTCCACTACATGTATTGGAAATTTATTTCCAGAACGTAAGGTAACGCTACAATACATAAAGTTGTAGTTTCCAAATGCTGGCATTGGTACATTACCTCACATGTATTGAAACACTGTGAAAATGGATTATACGAAGTGAATATTACAAGTAGAGGATAATACCCCGTAACGAGAAGTATTATATTGCGTATAATCTATAATCTTTTTCTAATATATATGAAGATATTACCAAACATAATCTTGAGATGTTGAATTCTTATGATCTTCAGATATTCATTCGTAACATCTGCAGATTATAGAACATGCAGGCATACGCGCGCATCCATTTGGTCTCTGCGCCTTGCTCCGCATGTTGTGTGTTTCGCAAATTATGTGTATATTATTCCGGGAATAATACAAATTTTCACCAAAAATTAAACGACTAGAACCAGTATATATTTCAAAAATCAAGCAATTTCAAAAGTAGATGAAATACTTTCGGTTCGCCTAGACACTTCGGAAAATGATATAACCTCAAAATCGTTGAACAGATTTTTTTGCATTTGAAAATCAAAAAGAACACTGAATAAAGCATTGTGTCAAACGGTACTTTCGTAATCTTAGATTTTAGGCTTTATTGTATTTATATTATAAATTTTAAAATCTCCTGTTTCAATGTCCCATAGTTAATAGTCTAAGATTATACTTGATAAAATTTTTTTAATTACCGGGTATAATCCATTTTTCTCAGTAAATTTTATAATATATGTCCAGTAGCCAGTAACTCGATATCTGTGAAAGCAAAAAATTTAAAAAAAACATGTAAATTATTTCTCAGAAGACGTATTCCTAGCAAACAAAAATTTGTTGGTGGAGCCAAAGCTTTTGTTAGTGTATAGTATATAACTTGCGTCCTTTTAGAATTCAAAGAATTCATGGAAAATAGTTAAATTTTCAATAAAAAATGTTCGTTTTAAACCGAAACAGATGAAGCTTCAATTATGAACATAATATTTAACGAAAAATGGGATAGTTCAGTTTTTAGTTGAAAAAATAATTTTAAACCTAAAGAAGTGAAATTAAAAAAAAATAGCTGAATTCTCCACCAAAACAGATTGTTAATAAAAATATCAATACATTTTTAACCAAAAATGGAAAGTTAAATTTTCATTTCTATAAATTAATTTTGAAAAAAAAAGAATTGTAAAAAAAATGGTTGAATCGTAAATCAGCAAGATGAATTTTCAAAAGATTAATTTTTAACCAGTAAGATTAATGTTTTACAAAAAAGACGAATTTTCAACCAATTACTCGATTTTTAAACCATGAGGGAACAGTTTTTAAAAAATTTTTTGGTTGAAAATTCAACTTTTTTTGTTGAAAACTCGACCTTTTGGGGTTGAAAATTCAAACAGTTTTGTATATATTTTTCTTTTTTCTTTGTTCGTTCTAGAGCTTTGCGTTTGATAATATATGCATATATACATCTACAACTGTAATTTGGCCAAATAGTTCAATTTTCAACCTATAAATATAAATTTTAAACTGAATGGCTAAATTTTCAAACAAAGACGATTGATCTTTAACCAAAAAGAGTTGCATTAAAAATAGGATTCTCAATGAAAACGTAGTTTTGGACATCTTGAAATAAAAAGAACAGATTTTCAACGAAATATTTAAATTTTCAAGCGACTTTTTCAAACAAAAAATTAATTTGTTTCAGAAAAAAAAGAATTAAAAAAATAGTAAATCTTTTAACCAAAGAGATGCATTTTTAACTAAAATTATGAATTTTTCAACAAGAAAGACAAATTTTCAACAAATAAAGAATTGTCAGTTAGGAAATAAAAAAATTTTTCCCAATTCTTAAACTTTTAAGTCAAAAGACTTTTCTTCTGTAAAACAGTTATAACACCTTAACCCTCTATCTACCACCACAATTTTATTTTTAATCAAACAATGTCATTAATTTCAATGTAATTTGAAATTCGTACAGCATTCATATATCGCGTTATTCTTTGCAAAGTAGTTTAATGATTTTGTATAGATCGGAATAATGAAACAGTTATTACTAAAATTTGTATGACATTGAACGCAAGAACTAATATTGGGGAGACTTGACCAAGATTTTCAGAGGAGAGTTTACCAAGTGGCAACAAGCTTATTACATGTGTTTTTGTACCTATAAGAAAATTGATTATTATAATGCGCGTGCAAAAATTTTGCTAAATTGATTTATAAGAATTGTGGTGTAAAAATGCAAAGTTAATTATTTAAATAATATGATTATTATCAGCGTGAGTTACAAAATTCTAATAAATGCTATTCATCAATATGAGGTGTAAAGTAATTTTTAATAGAAAAAACTCATTTGGAATAATATAGTTGCATTTCATTTTCTACAAAAAAATATTGAAGTTATTGCAATCCTATTATAAAAGATTAATTGCAGTTTCAGATACAGAACTCATCTCTTGGTGTCTTCTTTTATTTTATACTAGTATTTTGTAACATTCATTAGATATGTATAACATAAAAAAGATAGGCTTTTGATTTATTCTTTTTCATAAAAAGATAAATCGGCACGCGCA
>NC_046659.1:150172436-150178707 GCF_010883055.1 Belonocnema kinseyi | reverse complement strand
GGAAGAAGCTATTATACAGGGATATTTTCATATATCGCGCCTTTAAAGTTGTACTCGGATCGGCCATTCGGTCAAGTCCGTGCATCTTCGAATCAAGTTTATCATAGTTTCCATGGTTGCGTTCGAAACTTCAAATGGATACAAGTGTCAAAACAATATAGATTATGTTAAATAGTAAATACAAATAATAAAAGTATTTAATTAATAATGAAATGAGACATGTGAACTGAGAAGTAAACGTCAATTTTTTTCTGTACCCATAACATTATGGAATGTCTGCTGAGTGACAAATACTATAAAATAGTAATAATATTCTGCGCTTCCAGTGGGCGAAGAGTGAATTATGTTTACCGCTTATTTACGGTATAAGAACAGGTATGTTATGAATAGACAGGATAAGTTTTAAATAAAGTGAATGAAATATTATATGCGTAAACTTTAAATTGACATTAGCTACGTTTACTTACAGCGATTAGGGCAAACAGGTGAATCTAAACATAACCTCGAAATAATAACCAAATAAATCTTTACCAAATAAATGTTTGGTCGTTTTATACGTTTATCACTGACAGTGTCGGCAGTAATAATTTAAATAATAATTACTAATTAACAAATTAAAAATCATTACTTATTAATCATTTTAATAAGTTGAATACTATTTCTGAATTTAAAATTTGATTACCATTGTTTTTTACCCAGATCGATCTTAGCAGAAATAGACATCAGGAAATGCAGATAGAATTGGTGCATTTTAATCAACATTGTTGAAAAATCGTTATCTCTGGACCTTATCCCAAGACTGGGGATTGATCAGTCTAAAATTACTTATCTGAGTCATTTGAATGGTATCGGCGTATCAAAAAGATATCTCGAAGCAGTTTAACTTGCCCGAATTTCAATTGATACAATTTTTAGGGATTTTTTTATTTTAGAATATGTTTTCTCTGGACCTCGTCTCAAAATCTGGTTTGATCAACCAATAAAATAAATTAAACACTTGTTGGTGATAGGATTTTACCAGTAATAAATCTCGAAGAGAAATTTTAGGCCGATATTTATATTCCATATTTGTTTAAATTATTCTATTTTCGACTTGCTATATCTGGATCTGATTTCCAAACTGGCATCTGATCAGCACCTAAAATCAATTAGAAGTAATTTTGAGGGTGTCGGTGTATCAACAAAAATCTCGAAATAATTTGACTAGCCCGGATTATAATTAATAAAGTTTTTAGGGATTATTTTTATTTTAGAAAATGTTTTCTCTGGACTTCCTCTCAAAATTTTGTTTGATCAACCAATAAAATAAATTAAATACTTGTTGGTCATAGGATTGTACCAGTAATAAATCTAAAAGAGAAATTTTAGGATTTCCAAATTGGCATTTGATCAGCACCTAAAACCAATTTTAAGTAATTTTGATGGTATCTGTGTATAAAAAAAATATCGAAGCAATATAACAAGCCCAAATTTTAATTAATAAACTTTTTATGTAATATTTTTATTTTAGAAAATGTATTCTCTGGACCAACTTTTTCTTTGAATTATTGTATTTTCGAAATTGCTTTCTCTGGATATGGTTTGTAAAATGACATTTGAGTAGCCCCTAAAATTACTTCTGAGTCAATTTAATGGTATAGGTGTATCAAAAAGATATCTTCAGGCAATTTAACTTGCCCAAATTTTAATGAATAAAGTGATTAGGGAGTTTTTTCACTTTAGAAAATACTTTCTCTGACGTCATCTCAAACTTTCGTTTGATCAATCGATAATTAATATAGGACAACCTCCAATGGAAAAGTTAAAATCTGAAATCAAATTTACAGAATTGGTGTCTTCACTTCTAACAGCATAATTTAAAGTTGAACGAGGCCTCAAACATATACATTAAAATAACTTTTCGAGTAGCTTTAAATTACACTCAAACAATGGAATAATTTAAAAACAAAATTGGAATGAAAATTCCTCCCTAAAATTTGACTTCTAGATTTATCACTGATGCAATCCTATCACCAACGAGTCTTTAATTTATTTTAGTGGTAGATCAAACCAAATTTTGGGTGACATCCAGAGAATACATTTTCTAAAATAATAAAATTGTTAAAAACTTTATTAATTAAAATTTAGGCTAGTCAAATTGCTTACAGTTTTTTTTTTTGATAAACCGATACCCTCAAAATTACATAAAATTGATTTTAGTTGATGATCAAATGCCAATTTGGAAATCAGATCCAGACATAGCAATTTCGAAAATAGTATAATAAAAAAATTGGAATGTAAATATCGGCCTAAAATTTCTCTTCTAGATTTATTACTGATACAATCCTATCACCAACAAGTGCTAAATTTATTGTATTGGTTGATCAAACCATATTTTGAGATGAGGTCTAGAGAAAACATTTTCTAAAATAAAAAAATCCCTAAAAATTGTATCAATTGAAATTCAGGCAAGTTAAACTGCTTCGAGATATCTTTTTGATACGCCTATACCATTCAAATGACTCAGATAATTAATTTTAGGCTGATCAATCCTAGTTTATTTCTGACTAATCAAAGTTTATTTTATTTGTCTTGGGATAAGGTCCAGAGATAACGATTTTTCAACAATGTTGATTAAAATGCACCAATTCTATCCGCATTTCCTGATGTATATTTCTCCTAGGATCGATCTGTGTAAAAAACAATGGTGATCAAATTTTAAATTCAGAAATAATGTTTAACTTATTAAAATGATTAATAAGTAATGATTGTTAAATTGTTAATAAGTAATTATTATTTTAATTATTGCTGCCGACACTTCAGTGATAAACATACAAAATCAGCTAACATTTCGTTGGTAAAGAATAATCAATCGAAAGTGTAATAAATATGTCGGGCCAATCTGTCATTATTTCGAGGTCGCAGGAAGTTGGCAAGGTCCGACAGAAAACAGTGGCAAGACGAGAGAAGCGAACAAGAAAACACAAGAGTCAATTCGAGAGCCGGGGTACGGCTGAATCACCCAAAAGGAGTGGTTCTGGATTTTCCTCAAAACCGAATTTCTATAACAATGCGTGATGGTTGTTGCTGATGAACCTGTACATGTGACAAATGTCATATCACCGGGCTTACAACTTAACCAAGTACATCCTGCCGACGCTTTAGCATTTTATTTGCTATTAAAACAAGGCGCATATGAAGGTAATTTCAACGAGATAATTAACCTTTTCGAACGACATAATTCTACTCGCCACACTCCAATGTGCATTCAGATATACATAAGTTGGATTGTACACTATCCAAGTTGGGTACCAATACGGATAAGCGAATTTTATAGGGCTGGCCCTTTCGAAGCGCATGATCCAAAAGATGAAAGAATCTGGTTCCCTCCACCTGGCTCTTATCCAGCATCCCACTACATATATGTAGCAGTGCCAGGAGACAGAGTGCATAGGGCATTTTTACGACGCCAAAAATACGAAAAAGATGACACTAAGCATAACAGTTTATATCCTGGAATACCCGGCCCGATGCCGAAGCGTCCTGAATCATCAATCTCGAAGGATCTAGGCTGGTATCCTTTGTAATTTTAGGTGTGGGGCGATTGATTATGAACCGGAATTTTTCTATAAAAGTTTTCACAAACACCAAATTATCTTTTTTCACATACGAGGTGTGTTCAAAAAGTAAGGTGACTTCAATTTTCGCGGGCTACGTACATTCAAGTTTAAAATTTTTTCTTTTGTTGTGTTGGTACACTCGTCACGATCTTATGTTCACAGTTTTGACTATATAGCTCGTGTTGTTTTTCTGGCAGAGGCGTTAAAGGTTAGAAAGGTTTGGTGTGTTCGACGATTTTCTTCTTTCGAAAAAAATGGAGCAAGGAGTTTGCATTGAATTTTGTGTGAAAAATGGAATCCAGTGCTCTAACACTCTTGAAATGTTGACAGTTGCATACGGTGAGTCTACTCTAAGTAAGAAAAATGTGTAAGTGGTACAAGCTGTTCTAAGAAGGCCGAGAGGATGTCGAAGACGAACCTCGCCCTGGACGTCCCAGCACCTCAACAACAGATGAAAACGTTCAAGAAGTGGAAGAAATGATGTTGAAAAATCGCCGAATTACCATCAGAGAAGTTGCTGAAAATGTTATAATATCGGTTGGCTCATGCCATGCTATCTTTTCGGAGGTTTTGGGCATGAGACGTGTGTCAGCGAAATTTGTTCCAAAACTGCATAATGCATTTGCTCATTCATCATTGCTCGTGAAAGATTTTCTGACCAAAAACAGTACCACAGTCATGCCTCAGCCTCCATATTCACCGGATTTGGCCCCCAGTGACTTTTTTCTTTTCCCAAAACTGAAGAGACCCATTAAAGGACATCGATTTTCAACGATTGAGGAGATAAAAACTGCATCGCTGAAAGAACTCAAGAATATACCACAAAATGATTATCAGAAGTGCTTCGATGATTGGAAAAAGCGTTGGCACAAGTGTATTATATCAGCGGGGGATTACTTTGAAGGGGACAACATAAATATTGAGGAATAAATGAATATTTTTTGAGAAACCATAAAGTCACCTTATTTTTTGAACACACCTCGTACATTTCACTACAATCAATGCAATTTTGACATCGGTTTAGTAACTTCTGAATTTCAGGACAGTAGAACGAAGGTGGTAGGGTCAAAAAAAGAATGTATTATTTTGGTAGAGTAAAAAAGAACATAAAAACTTTTAACCGCACTGATGCACTCAACGGCGTACAAACAAAAGACATCACTCACACACAGGTATTGCACATACCGGATCAGAATCCAGCCACTAGCTCACCCACAACTCCTAAATCTTAACAGATGGGCAATCATGACCAATCATGCATAGTATCATGATCAAAGATTTGACTTTGACTTAACGGGAATCCTTTACTAAACCACAAATTAAAAAAAGACTATCACTTAAAATGACTCACAAAGCAAGTACTTCTAAAGCAGTTTACCATCGTACTCAAATTTCAAATCATTCTGCATTTTTTACGCGTTACTAGTTAAACTCCATCGTTAGTTGTTCAAATAATCCCAATTTTGTGATAAAAAAATAAAAATTTAATTACTATTATTCATCAATTTAAATATAAAAAAGGGATCATTTCAATCATAACAAAAATCAATGATGATTACAATTTTCCAGAAAATATTGTGTAAAACCAAGAATTATATTTTTCAAATGTCAATAAAATTCACTCTTTAATCGTCAAACACGCACACAACCATATTGCATATCTTCGCTCAGGGTTCGATCTTTCACGGCATGGTGGTTTCTAGAAAACGTAAACACAAGAAAAAAAATTTCAGAGTGCTCAATGATCTAAATATCGTTTTTAAAGTGTTTAGTGCTGATCTTATTTTCAAAATCCTTTTTATAAACTTAGAAGGTGAATTTCTCCTCCAATTTATGAGACCTCCAAATTTTGATAACTTTTAGAAATTTGTAAATTTGTAATAGTATTATGAATAAACTAGTTCCAAATAACTTTATTTTGTGTGTTTAAATAAAATAATGATTTTTTGTCTTTATTTGCAGCTACATTATTATTACTTAATTTATCAGCGTAACTAATTTTGTTGTTTTTGTTTACATCTACAAAAAAAAATAAAACATTTTTTTACATTCTCATCATTTATGATTCAGAATGTATTAGAATTGTCCGAAATTTGACACTACAGCTTCTCAAATAATCTCCACGTTTCGAGACCCCATGAATACAAAAATTAAGTTTTTACTATGGCGTCTGTTTGTCTGACCGCCCGTCCGTCCATCTGTCCGTCAACAAGGTAACTCTCGAAAAATGAACGAATCAAATCGATCTTTGACACACTTTTTCTAGTTCCTAGAATAAAGTACGAGTTCGTCAACCAGCCATTTTTGGTAAAAATTCAAAAAAGATCTACAATTTCGTTAAGAATCACTTCTTAATAGGACGCGTATTTTTTGTTTTATTCGTGAAACATAACATTCGAAATAAACGAAATAAAAAATGTGTGGAAAAACGACTACAAAGCTTTGAAAACCTTATTCTTTAGCTATACTTAATAAAGTAGACATAGAGTGAGATAATCCAGTATCCAGCGCGAAGCGCGAGACTTAACAGACGCGCGCCCTAGGTGCCTTGAATTCGGATAATTACACTTCCGACAAAATTTGACAAAGGTCCGGAACCAGAGACCAGACCTAGTATACCCGAAGGTTTTTGCTGCGCTGAATCCGAATCCGACCTCAGAAAAATTCCATCA
>NC_046659.1:150170599-150172336 GCF_010883055.1 Belonocnema kinseyi | reverse complement strand
TTTTGAAGTGTTAGGGCAGAGTAGGTAACAAGGATCGGGGGTTAAGGAAATTGGATTGTAGGGGTTTAAGCTCAATGATACGCACGTAACCGGGTTTGGGGGAAGAGGAAATCGGGTTATGGGAGTCTCAGGTTATGGGCTCGAAAGTTACCGGTCTTGGGGATGAAATTTTTCATATTTGAATTCGCCATATCTTGGCTATGAAAAATCTTATCAAAAAGTTAGGCATCGCATTTTGAAGGTAAAGAGTAGTTCTTTATGATGCCATTGTCAGTTTGTGAAAAAAAATTTTTCGCGATGTTACGGGGCCTCGAACACATCAAAATAACGGGTTTTTGACCCATTTAGGTTAGAATATCTCGAAAACTGAGGGTGATGGAATTTTTCTGAGGTCAGATTCGGATTCAGCGCAGCAAAAACCTTCGGGTATAGTAGGTCTGGTCTCTGGTTCTGAGAATTGTTGGCCTGTGTTATTATCGGTATTACTTGTCAAGGGAAAGAATGCTGTGGCAATTTTTGAAAAGAAGGCTTCTCTCGTTCAATACAGTGGGATGTCATCGTATTGACAATAGAGTTTGACCTCTGAAAATGGTAATAATTTTTTCTATGAATAAAGGAGTTTGATTTAAATGAAGGCGTTCCGAAAGGACATAAGCACCATTTTGACGATCCTTTAGGCGAGACAAAAAAACCTTCTCGGAAATCGAATTTTCTATTTAGGAAAAGAAAATATACTAAGATACCTAAGCTTCTAAAATAACTCAGTACTGAATTAAGGCGCAAAAGAACAGAAAATGGACGAAGATAAGCGAATTTGCTGTTGCGTATGGTTCTTAGGATACACAGCTAAAATGCTACCTCTAAATAGCGGGTTTCTTTTCAAGTTTTGGATTCTGCATTAAACGGGTTTTTAAGCAATGTGTGAAAGTTCCAACGAAAAAAATAATTAAAAATCGCTAGAATCGAAAATTTCAAAAGCGACTTTAAGATTTTTTAGAACTTTCGCTTCATACCAATTTTTTATTTTAGAATTTTATCTTGCAACTATGATTTTTTCGATTTTATTTTCGAGATATTTCCCGTTTCTGCAAAAGTAATTTAAACCGACAGATAGACTTGACTTCATTCGTGTCTCAGAATTAATCCCAATCAGCTAGTATCATTTTCAGACAGTTTAGAATAGGAGAAACAATTCTAGGCACCCCTCACCCCACACATTGTTGGCACCCTTCTTTGGTTTCATAGAAAATAAATTTTTTTAGCATTTTCTGCCTCAATGGAATCCTGCCACCATTTTAACGTAAAATGCATGTATTTATTATTCAGTGATTCAGTGAAAAATTCACGAATTTTTTCTTAATCTTTTAGAATTTTACCTTTTAGAAGACCCCATATACTGTAATCCATTTCGGGTTGAAGCACAAGAATGCGGAGGCCATTCTACTGAGGCAGTCTGATAAGTACCTGAAAATTCTAAGAGATGGCATTAGTATTCACTAATGTGAACCATTTTCGTCGAGCTTGATCCTTCAAATGACGCCTGTCAAAACTTCAGCCATTTATGTTTACGCATTCACAAGTTACAGCACTGAGAAGCGACTAACCTCCGAGTTTTTTTTAATATGGAAAATTCTAAGTTTCGAGTTTTGATCAAACACTACTATCTTCGTAAGAAAATGATATCCGAGACCAAGGCCAAGCTGGATAAGTATTACCCGGACTCTGCACCGTCGATTG
>NC_046659.1:150168247-150170499 GCF_010883055.1 Belonocnema kinseyi | reverse complement strand
CCGAAATGCAGTACCTAAACGTACTTTATTGTACCCTAATAAATCTTCCAAAGTTTCAGCTCGATATTTTATTTACAAAAAAAGTTCTTAGGTTCAAAAAAAGATTCAGTGGACGGAAAAAGTGAGGTAGGTAATATAGGTATTTAGCTGTGTCACATGCCCTTAAGGACAAGTTTTCATGACATTCCAGCAAGAACTAGTTACCTAACTGCGCAAGCCTCGCATTCGGCATCTAATTGGTTTCGCGCGAAGTTCAAAATGATAAACGAAGTTTTTTTTCTTTTTTATTATAAACTATGCAATTTCAACTTATAAAAATGTCCATTAAGTCGAAATGAATTAATAATAATAAAAATTAATTAAATGCATATTCTGTAAATAATATTTAAAACAAACAGAAACATTTAATTCAAAAATTTTCATTTTTCTTTAAAAGTTGTTTGGTCTATATTTCTTCTTAACCGATTTAAAAAAATAAAACGATCAAATAAATGATGGCGCAATTTTTTGGCAAAAAAATTATCTACGACCACCTTCTTGAATTTTTCAAGAAGTAATGCAATTGACAGAAAATTGAATTTATTTGCAATAAAATGTTAATAGATCGTAAATAATAGCTTATTTCCCGATGATTTTCTTTGGAAGCATTCGAAAATGTCAAGTTGTAGGGAATCTTTTTGCGAAAAAACTTTTTCTAATTTGTTAAAAAAGTTTTAATAGGCAACATTTTTCAAGAAATTAAAGTTGTTGCTTAAAATATTTCTGGTTATCATCCATTTTTTTTCATACAAAACAAACCCTTTTCTCGAGACTGATACCATTCACAATAATTTTATGATTTTCAAAAGTATAATTCAATTTTGTATTCTGAAACCTTTTCTTTTCGTGCTTGTAGTACGTTAATTTTAACTTAAAATAACTTAATTGGAAATTCAAAATATTAAGGTGGACTTCGAAAGGAGAGGACTATTCGATAGTTTCGTGTTTACTTATATTAGAACTCCATTTGTGAAATTCATGAATGGATTATAATGAGACTCATCGTGTACCGATCGGGTTTCCCAATCGGGTGTCCCGACCTGGCCCCGATCTGGGCGTGTGTTTCATGCGCGGCCTGGCCCCGACGAGGATTACCGATCGGGACCCGACCTGGACTAGTCTGGCCCCGATCGGGGCCAGACCAAGATTTCTGCGCGGGTAGGAGCACGCCGGAATACACAAAAGTACTGCACGGAAGATACTTAAACCTAACATGGATCATCCATACAGACTAAATTTTATACAAAAAATGCTCCCGGGTGATGCACCTTGAAGATTAGCGTTTTGTGTAACAATGTTACAAATGTTAGAAATAAATCAAGAGGTGGTGGAAATTATTTGGTTAACAGACGAGTCAACTTCGTACACTAATGGAAAAAGAAAGCAACAAAATTTACGAACATGGATCACAAAAAATTCAAGGCAATTTTTGGATAACAACCTAATGGCAAGGTATAGTCAATGTTTGGTTAGGTATATTTATTATTTAAAAATGTATTTAGGCATTTCTAAGCAAATTGGCAGTTCAGTTGCTAGTAAACATTATGTATTTTTTAAGTACTTCATTTTTTATTCGTTTACATTTAATTATAAATAAATATTTTTATATTTACTCAGTGATTTTTCGAATTGTTATGATACTTGTAAAGCGGAAAACGTGTATTATTGATCAAGAAAAATGTTGAAAATGTTGATTAAATGGAATTTCTAAATTTTAGTTTTTGCTTTTTTAGCCCTTAAATTTGTCCTTAAATGCAAAAAATCATAATGTCATTATCTTTACTCAAAAAATCTCTAGACTATAGAAAGAATTTAAGCATCTTATTTCAAAGTAAACAGCAATTCAAATAACACAATATGCAATATATTGAATGTTCTAACTTCTTTTAATATAGGGATTCTTATTGACTACGCAAATGATCCTGTAAATATACTCGGTAGATTTGTCTCTTGCAATATTTATTCAAAGAATAGATCATTTTTTTATAATCAGTTAATTAGGAATGCTGACAAAAATGGCTCATTATTTTACACAACCTCATCGATTTTACTCCATATTACCCTAAAAACTGAATTTGTTTACTCATAGAAGAAAATTGTTCAACATACTGTCCTTTTAGGTCGATACAGCGAGTCCAACGATTTTCTAACTTTTTGATACCGTCTGAAAAGTACTCGATCGGAAGGTCTCCAAAATACGCCTCAGTTTCAGC
>NC_046659.1:150166004-150168147 GCF_010883055.1 Belonocnema kinseyi | reverse complement strand
GTATAGAGCTCCAAGGAGATTATGTTGAAAAATAAAAAAAATTTACCCAAAAAAAAATTGTTTTTATACTTCATTCTAAGGACTTATTGAACTACCCTCGTATCATAGAGAGAGCACCTGTTCATGGGTGCTGTCAATTTCTAGCACTTAAATTTTTCTTGCCTTGATCATTAATTTATTTTATTATAATTTGATGATAATAGAAATAAAAAGGACGAATGAAAGAAAAAGAGAAGGAAGGGGGTGTGGTTGGCTGCCTTCTCATTTTTCTTTCCTCTTTTTTATTTTTGTTCGAAAATTTTTTTGTTTTTTTTCAGATTACAATATGATTTTTTGTTTTTATTTGTTCATTGTGGTCCAAATTTGGTCGTTGGATTCTTTTTTTATTTAACAGGATTTTGCATCAAATTATTAAATGGTTTTCAAAATTAAACTGTATTTCGAGTTTTAAAAATTGTTCAAAAATTATTTTACATTATGATTCTAAATCGGTTTTAAATTACACAATTTACAGATTTTGATGTTAAAAATTCAACTTTTTCAATAAAAAAGCCCCAATAATTAAGCAAATTGAAATGTGCTGATTCAAACTTTATAAAATATTTTTAATATGAAAATAACTTAAAATTAATACACTCATTAATTAAACGACTTTCTTTTATTTAGAATCCTTTTTAAATATTGTTTCAGTCGATAATATTACAATTTTTTATTTTTAAGATTTTTATTGTGTTTAAAGAAAGAATTTTTTATTTTTGTTGGCTACTCTTTAATTAATTTTCTTATTTTATTTAATTTTTTGTTCTTGATCAACAAGTGGCAATAATCTTTTCCGTTGTTTACGGACGGATTATTGTTCATTTCTTTACTGTGCGTTGATACATTTGTTTCGAAATATCCTTAGGAATAATGGAAAATGATATGTATTTAATTAATGGTTCTAATGGAGCTGCTTGAGGGATGACAATAGAAAGATATTCCGTTCGATATAATAGCGGATGAAACTCAAGGTAGAGTCTGTGCTACTGTCGAAGAAAATCCTTATATCTGTCTTCGGACCTCATACCCGTACAGAAATCGCCCGATTTCAAACGTAATACCGATCTGGCCCCGATCAGATTTCCCGATCTAGCCCTGATCAGTAGAACCGTGTGGCCCATACCTGGGCCCGACGGGGCCAGACCGATTTCTTACTGAAACGCCATCTCCATGCGCTCGAAGAACTAGTGCTGCTTGTTTTTTCCTGGTAGTGCAGTAAAATTTTTATTCATAACACTCGTTTAAAATCTTCTACCAATGTTTATAAATGCATAAGGTGAATAAGCCATGTGTTCAGAGGCACCAAACACCAATCAGTAGACCTAGAAACCTGTGCGAGGAAGATGAGGGTAAGTAATTACACTCTGCGGACTCATTGAAACCTAACCTCAAATAAATGAATAATTAATTAAATTGTTTGACGTAAAATTAGTATATTTACCATCAAATGAGTCAAATATTATTATATGATGAAATTGATTTCTTTTGTTTTCAATTATTATTAAAGAACTCAAGGTTTTTCGATTTAATGTAGAGTTAGAATCATCAAATCTATTAACAAGAAATGAATTGTACAGCTAAATACCTATATTACCGACCACAGTTTTTCAGTTCACTGAATGTTTTTTTGAACCTAAGAACTTTTTTTGTAAGTAAGATATCGAGCTGAAACTTCGGGAAATGTATTAGAGTGCAATAAAGTACGTTTAGGTACTGCATTTTGGTAGAAACTTCACTGAAAATTATTTCATCTTTTTTCTGTACCTCAACATTTTTTGAACGTTCGAACTTTTTTTATACATAAAATATCGGTCTCAAACTTTGAGAAATGCAAGAGCCGAAAGAAAACTACGTTTAAGTACAAAGCCTAACAATAAAAGATGTAAAAAAATATATTTTAACAATCAATTCCAACGGCATCAGCTGGTAACGTTGTACACGAAAATACGAAACCTGGCGGCCACTAGACGAGGCTCTAGAGAGTTCGTATTTTCGTGTACATCGTTACCGGCTGATGCCGTTGGAATTGATTGTTGAAATATATTTTTTACACCTATTATTATTCAGCTTTGTACTTAAACGTAGTTTTCTTTCGGCTCTTGCA
>NC_046659.1:150147791-150165904 GCF_010883055.1 Belonocnema kinseyi | reverse complement strand
CTGCACCATATATCTAGTCGGGAGTGGTGCTGACTGAAAACAGATGATTTCGAGCGATTCGCGCGCCATCTGTTGGTCATTCTAAGGACTTATTGAACTACCTTCGTACCTGAGAATCGAATGAGGGTCAGTACCGAAACGTTGGTAATGCAAATTTATTTATTTATTTATGTTTTTTATTTTATTGTAATTTGATGATAATAGAAATAAAAAGGACGAAAGAAAGAAAAGAGAAGGAAGGAAATGTGGTTGGCTGCCTTCTCATTTTTCCTTCCTCTTTTTTATTTTTATCTGAAAATTTCATTGGTTTATCGGTTCTTTTTTTCAGATTACAATAGGATATTTGTTTTTGTTTCTTCGTTGTGGTCCAAATTTGGTCGTTGGATTCTTGGTTTATTTAACAGGATTTTGCATCAATTTGATTATTGGACGTTAAATGGGATTTTTAATTTGGATTTTGGTCTAATTTAAATTTCTTAAATTTTCATTAATTAATTTATATTGTTTTATTTTTAAATCCTTTCGGTTACAAATTTACGTTTAAAAATCACGACATAAAATCGAAAAATTATCAAGTAAAAGATTTTTGAATCAGCTTTATGAAAAAAATGATGTAGGAATGAAAACGGTTAACAACTAAACTTAACTTTTAAAAAAAAAAGTTGGAATGGAATTTATCTTTAATTAAAATATATGATGTGATATGATATTTGTTATATTCCAAGTGATTTGATGGATGGTTCTTCTAAAAATTTGTGAAATTCCTTGTAAATAAATAAATTTACTATCATACTCATTTCTCGGCTTTTTCAGGTTTAAAAGAATTCCTGGTCATTTCCCGGTTTTCCGTCCAGCGGCTACCCCACAAATGATAAGTTAACAAAGCTTCAGATACATATTATTAGTAAGATAATATTCAGTAAATGATAGTTCTAAATCTGCTCTAAGAGTAAGTAAAATATTGAAAACTTAAAATGTTGTCTTATATAATTGGACATTTTTCAAGAGGTTCAAACAGAATTTCTTCCTGAGTATATTTTACTGAAAATATGAATTTGTTAAATATGCTCCGAATTTTAAGCAACTATTAAAAAAGTAAAAAGAAATTTATAACAAAAACTGAGGAAGCTCACTTTTCTCGTAGGCTTAAGTAGGTTAGAGCTCAATATATTAAAGGCACTTTTTGTTAAGAGTTGGATTTTTTTAATGGTAATTATAACTTTCCTAAAATTTTGTACCGTTAGGCAATTTGTTGTCCTTCTATAAAGTTACTTTTATAAATTAAGGAACATTATTTGATTTTATATATAAAAAGTTTATTGTTGCTACACAGTTATATATTTATAAGGACTAAGAAGAAAATATCCTTAGTTTTTTCTTCTTAAATGGCTCAATGCCTAAAAATTGTTCCTTTTCGTGTAAAATATCCACTGTATATTGGCAGAATTAAAACAAAATGTAGGTGTTTCATTTTTTGGACCACGCTTAATTTATTTCTATTTTTTCACCACTTTTTATAAACTTAGTTAACTACCATTTAACCATTTACAAATGGATAACGGAAGTTTTCTTTAAATATTATGCAATACTTTTTAAAGTATGTAGGGTCAGAATTGCTTCAAAGAATGTGATATTTAATACTTGAGTGGCTCATTATTCAGGAAAATTATACTTTGTGAAAATTTATAGATACCTGGCAACATCCTAGAATTGTCATGGAATTTTTTTACAGAATTTGAGTAGACACCGTAAGATAATTCTAAGCATAATATTTTTTAATATTTGTATTGATACCTTTCAACATATTAAATATATAAAGAATATACCGATTATTAGTATAAATTACCGTGATTCTTTCTCAAATGAGCTAATAATTACTTTTACATGTTATAAAATAAAAAAACCTGAAATTCCAGAACTGTCGCTTAATACATAAAAAACTTTCTTTTTAATTATTCTGTCTGTTAGTCTGTAGATGTTTAGTTTGTTAGCACGATAACTTTTGAAAGAGTTTACAGCTTGGCTTGGTCTTTGGTATATTTTTGAGTGTCTTAAACTAAAGTTCAAGTTCTTTAGCCAGCCATTTTGGATAAAAAATCAAAAAGTGAATGCATCGGAAACATTTTTGAGAAAACTTTTTTTCAAGATTCAAACATTCTCTGTACGGATATATACAGCATTCAAAAAGACGAACAATTTATCCTAATGATGATTCGAAACTTCAAGCACATGCAAAATACGGAAAAAGACGAAAAGACAGAAATTATGCATTTGAAAAAGATGTATAAATTTGTTAAGAATCGCTTTTGAATAGGGTGCGTCGTTTTTATTTTAATCGTGAAAAACTTAATAATAAAGAGTAAGAAAATAAAATAAAATCCGCCTGCTGCGTGGGAAAATTCTCATCACAACTTTCGTCTTTTAATTTCTTGTTTCTCTCGTGTGTGGGTTTTCAAAAAAATTGATTTTTTACGCTTAAAAAAATGACAAATCAGAAATTGTACTTTTCATTCATCAATTTCACAGCAATTGAAAGATTCCGAAATATCTAAATGTATTTTCAATTTGTGTGTGTGGGGGGGGGGTGCGTGTGTGTGGGTGGCTGTGTGTGATAAATAATTAATTAAGTCTGGAGCACCTGAAATTTTTTATCTAGCAGTATAAGTTTCTCACAAGTAGTGATATGTTTCTCTCGTTTATATAAGGACCGAAGGACACAAGAGTCAGCATATATATTAAGAAGTATATGAAGACCATGTAATAGTGTGCGTTCGTATACTTCTCTCCGTCTTTCTTTTTGCCATGCGTCAGCGTGAAACACAACATCACGTGACCCCCATTTTTTGTATAGTGGTTTAGAAAGAATGCAAGGCGTTCGTAACGAAATGTTCAACATTCCGTTTCATTTCTTTAAAAGCACTATACTAATTTTCGTTATTCGAATCCATTACAAAATTTAATATAGTGACTTAGAAATACTGTAATTTTTTTTGTAAGAGTCTAAAATTCGTACGATTTATTCTAATAAAAGATATTAGTCTGTATTTTTATAGTCACTATTCGACTTTTTCTAACCGAACCTCGATTATCCCTAAATTCGTACTCTTTATTTGAATTATGGATATGTGATAAAAGAAATATTAATATCCAAAGTCTCTCCGTGTGCCTGTTCGTTCGAAGAAATTTCCTCTAGATTTTCTGTTTTCAACGAAGTGAAGTTAGCTGGTGGTTGAAGTAAAAATACCTAATTGTATATGTAGACGGTCATGACTGATCTAACATTTGGAAGTTGCATTAGGAAGTTATCATTTTATTCTAAGAGACTAGTACGCACTGTTAAATGAAAGAAAGTTAAAAATTAGGTAAATATTATTTCAATTAGTTTCCCTATTAACAATTATTTAGTCTAATATCGCAAAGCGAATAGTTACTTTGACAGGTGGCTGACAACGTAGTTCAGCACTCCACAACTCTCGGAATTGTGCCAAAATTCAGTCTCCAAATAATACGTTCCCCTAGTTGCCTAGATGTGCACCTACGTTCAGAGGAATACATTTGAGATTTGAAAATTCTTTCAAATGCTCTTTGGGAGACGTCCGAGAAGGTAAACATTCACTTATACCCTTCAGGAAGGGAATCCCACCAATGCTGCTCCGCCAAGGGGAAATGGCCGCGCTGCGCTCTGATTGGTTTGTTTGTCACGTGGTACTTCGAGGTTGTGGATGAGAAGCGTACATAAATTAGAGTTATGCAGCGATATAAGCGCGAGAGGATATAAGTGAGAGAGGATATAACCGCTGTTTCAGTGTATTGGGTTTTTCTCTAGTACAATAGGACTCGTCGTATCGGGATTGCTCGGGTCTCCACTTTCGATCGCGCAGTTAGCGGAAACAAATCTGAGCCACACCTCGTGACAGTGCCGTATCTCAAATTTTTTAGGGAACTTAATACTTCACAAGAAACTCAACTTTATGAGTGTGTTCCAAATACATAAGTACTTGCTAAGAAAAATTGTTTTTGAAATTATTGTTACATAATCTTCATCTTTTAAATTATTAAAGTACGTAATTCGCGTACACTGTTATTTACACATGTAATCGCAGGCCTAGACGCTTTGAAAAATCGCACTCGCCGAGGATTGAACACTACTCAACCAAAGTACCTAAAGTAGTGTGCCCTAATCACGCGCTCTACCGACTTCGCTGTCGAAGCACTTGGATCTCGGTGACAAAAGCTTGGGTATGAATTTCAAGGCAGGGCGTACCAAGTCATATGGTGAGCCTCAACCAACTTAAAACTAAGAATTGTTGAACTCAACTTTAATATATCACTTTTTATTTAACAAAATTTTAGAATTGAATTTTACTTGTTTCAAAAAAAGCTCGATACTTATTTTCTTCATACATTTAAAAATGTTATAAAATATCTAAAATTAATGGACAATAAACAACAATTTTCCGTAAAATGCACAGTTTTCAATTTATCCAACTCTTTTATTGTATATAATACTCTCTTACTCAATTTTTAATGCAAAATAACATTTTTCAAACAATAATGTAAAATATTTGAAAAAGCGAAGTAAGTTTCACTTATTTAAAGAGGCATTTAATACTTTTTATTTTTAAATACTTAAAACGCTTAAAAATGACCCAAGGGTAATAAATAATAAAGAAAAGTTGGAAGTACAAAAATGCTTTAATAACATCAGTGACAAAAAACCCAGTGGGTACAACATTTGGCGACGTCTTTACGACATCGTTACGACATCTTTACGACAACCTTACGACATCCTATGTCCATGTCGTGTCGGTGTCTTTTCGATATCGTAAAGACATCGTCAGCCCAGTGGGCACAAAATTTAACGACGTCTTTACGACATCGTGATGACATCTTTACGATAACTTTACGACATCCTATGTCACATGTCATTAAGGTGTCTTTACGATATCCCAAATAAGTCGAATGATCTGACGATGTCTTTACGACATCGCAAAGACATCGAAACGACATGGACACAGGATGTCGTAAAGTTGTCGTAAAGATGTCGTAAAGATGTCGTAAAGACGTCGCTAAATTTTGTGCCCACTTGGAGATTATGCAACTTATTTACGATATCGTAAAGACACCTTAACCACATGGACATAGGATGTCATAAAGTTGTCGTAAAGATGCCGTAACGATATCGTAAAGACGTCGCCCAACTCTGTGCCCACTGGGAATTATGTTCTGCCATAACAAAATTTTCACAAACAAAGGGCTCGATACTTTTTTCTTTAAAAATTTAATATGCCTAAACAATATCTAAATAATACAAAAAATAAAGAACTTTTAGGTTCAAAAACGCTTTAATAACCTCAGTTACAAATAAATATTTTCTGATTTTTAAAAACCCTTGCAAAACGCAAAGTTTTCGATTTATTTAATTCTTTTGTAAAGAAACGTTTAGTGCAAAAACTTGCAGGTTAAAAGCGATCTCACAGTGGTCGGCTGAAAAATATTTGTTTGCTACCTCCTTGCATTCTCAATTATTTTTGCTTTAATAACGCATACAATTTTTTTAAATTATCAAGAAAATGTAATAATTGTATTTTAAAGCACTTTTTCAAGCTTATAACTTTGGTTTTATGCTGTCATATATTTATTTTTCATTCTTTACATAATAAAAAAAATTATGTAAGTATATAGGTGATTGCCAAAATGCTAACCATTTGTAGTCCCAGACATTTTCCTTGATTAAGGAATTATTCGACTGAAAAACTTAATTTTATTAAGTTTTTATAAATTTACATACTAATAATATCCGCATTAAATTTTATATAATTAATGACATGTTGAAATGAAATTTTTTATGATCATTGAATTGATCGACTGCAAAACCCAATTATGTTAATTTTATTAAAAAAAACCTCAATCTATGCTTAATTATTTAAAATAGCAACATTATATGCGCGTTATAGCACGCGGAAAGCATTGCATTGTCAATTAATAACATAAAAATATCAAATAAGATATTAACTATTTCAGATAGCAAGTAAGAATAGAAAATTGAAAATTATTGAAAAAATTCCTGCCTGATAAAGGAATTTGTTTTTCATTAAGGAAAAATTAATTCTTGGAATTTGGCTAGATTATCATTTTTTAACTTCAGGCAACTCTAATTCGAATTAAATAAGGTTCACATAATATAATTTTTAACTTTTTAACAATCACTTTTTATCAAGCCGAATCCAAAAAGTAATATTTCCTTATTGAATAAAGAATTCCTGTATTTAGGAAGAATATTTATTGTTATTTTTAAGTTTGGATAATTTTTTGTTACCTTGAATATTACACAAAAATAATTTCAGGGTGGCCGTTTTAATCGAGGAAAAAATTTCCAGTCATTTTCCGATTCACAAAAATGTTTCACGGTACAAAAAATTTGAAATGGTTTAATTTTGAGTAGATTAATACATACAAATAATAAGTGAAAAAAATTATACACACATTAAATTTATAACCTTTTAATAATTTTAGGAATGAAATGACTTTTGAGTGTTGTGTAATTATTTCAAAATTAAAAACACTTCTTTCAAATCTATTTAAAAATTTTAATTTCTTGCCATCAAAAACTTACCGACGCAATGTACACCAATTTACACCAATGTATGTGTGTGATGTTTATTGTATCAAGTCTGCAGTTCTTTTGTTGAAAAAATTGATGTGATTCTATCACATTCGTTTCAAATTAATAATGATTCGAAGGAAAATATTCAAGCATTGTTCTAAGAGAAATTATTTCTTCGCTGAATGCATTCATTTTCTCGTCTTAAGAACATAAACATTGTTTCAATTAAAATAGTAGTCGAAATAAGTATATAAATTTACTTGGACCAACAAACATTTTGTTAGAGTTTTGTTACTTGTCATAAGAATATAATATTCCTAATTCAACACGGTAAAAAAAATTGAGCTGTAACAGGGATATTATTCCTTATTATAGCCAAATATTAGGCTGAAAACGAACGAAGGAATTTAGAAAGATCCCTGAATCAGCGAAAATGAATATCCTTGACCATTTTCCATATACCAGGGATATCGTATAGTCAAACCCCTAATAAGTATAGCTATAATAGGGATATTTAAGAATAGGTGTCTGAAGGAATTATGGGAAGAGCACCGGTGCATTGTGGGAGCAGCGAAATAAAATGGCGACGGTCTAAGCGGAAGCAGTGACAGTTCAGATTTACTTTGGACAATTAAACGCTTTTTACCACTTAAAATGTGCGCGATTGTTAATATTAAATGGAGTTTATGATGCAGTAATAATAATTTACATTTGTTTCGATTGTAGGCGATAACTATATTGAAATATCATGAAACGCGATAAAAACAACAAACTTGACCTTCAAATACATTACACGGATTTCAGACAAATTCATTTTCGCGAGACCAGACGAAAAATTGGCTACTGTAAGTTAATATATTTCTAGAACAACTACATTTTTTTTTCTAATCTGAAGATAATACAATTATACATAATCTGTCGAAAATAATAAACTTTCCAACTTAGCAATTTTGCCCAAATTCCTGATTTACGAGAACAATTTACATAAAGTAACTAAATGTGTAACTCTTCTAATTAAACGTTTTACCTAATCCAAGCGTACACTTTCTTTGAGTTTAATATATTCTCTATTCACTCGTTCGCCTCAAGAATTTTTTTTCCGTGAATATTTTATTAAACTTGACGCAAATAAGTATAAAGAAACAAATTAATTCAATAGTTTATTGCTTAGAGTAAATATATTCTTGATTCAAGTAGTTGTCCTGATTCTATTATTTTCTTGATTCAAGAAAATCGGTCCCTTGTAAGAAGAAAATACTTGCTTCTTTCAAGTAAAATCAGCCAAGTAAACTAGCCCACTTGATCTAATGAAAATTTGTTTTCAGTGTATACTTTTGTTATTAATCAACATTTAGATATAAATGTATTTAACAACAAGCCAGGGTAAAGTAAATGAAGAAAATATAACTATTTTATTTTTCAATTAAAAATGTGATGTAACGTTTAATTTACGAAACTGGGAATAATATTCTCTAAAGTTTTTCATTTGAAAGCATCATAAAAAAAACTTATTAATTCAAAAATCCAAAATAAAACATTCATAAAACCTTTGCTTCAGCATCTGCAGTCATAAATCACATATTACAAAGACTTTAAAACTTTTTTCTATAAATATGGAAATTAGGCGTATAATATAAGCGAAATATTTTGTGTGGTGTGTCACTACGATTCACAATCAACAACAGTTCTTCGGTGTCCAAAACTCCTATTGCTCTGAAATCATAATTAAAAATTATGAATAAATACGTATATCTAAACTTGAAAGCAGTGAAAGAAAAATGGACTATTTCCTAGGAAGTTACCTTTTCAAATGCTGAACAGCATGTTTCAACTACGTGGATGTAATTACTTAGTTGAAAGGTTAAAAGTTAAAGGTTGAAAGTTGATCGCTTTTAGTTTAAAATTCAAGTATCTGGTTGAAAATTCATGTGATTTGTTAAAAAATTGTTCCCTATGGTCAAATTCAGCTATTTAAAGTTAAAACTTAATTTTATTGGTTGAAAATTCACCACTTTAATAAAAAATGTGTCCCTTTCGTAGACAAGTGAGCTATTTTATTTGAAAATTCTCTTTTTCTTGGGCTAAAAATATATGTGTTTTACTGAAAATTTATATATTCCGGTTGAAACTTTAACTATTTTCTTGAAAATTATATATTTTTTTTTTGAAATTTTTTCTTCACTGAAAATGTAAAGATTCCAATTGAATATTCTATCATTTCAGTGATCAAATTTATATCTTTGGTTGAACATTACATTTTTTAACGAAAAATTTAACTTTTGAATTTTTAGTCGATAATTACTCTTTTTTGTTAAAAATAAATCTTCTGGGTTGAAAATTGATCTTTTTTGTTAATTATCTAATTATTCTATTTAATGAATCATCAGTTTACTTGAATCTTTAACCTTTATTTTAAAATTCGACTATTTCAGTTAAAGACTAATTTTTATAGTTGAAAGTTCATCACTTCACTTCATTTGAAAACGTAAATATTTGTTTGAAAAATAGTTTTCTGTTAGTTGAAATTTTTTTTTTTATCTGAAAATGTAACTATTCCAATTGAGTATTCCATAATTGTATTTGAAAATTCATCTTTTTGGTTGAAATTTAATTTTTTTAATGAAAATTTAACAATTCAATTTCTAGCTGACAATTTTTTTTTATTTGAAAATTCATGTATTTTGTTGAAAATTGGTCTTTTTTGTTCGAAATTTAACTATCCCAGTTAGGAATCATAATTTTATCCAAAATTTCAGTAGTTTGGTTGAAGATTAGTCTTTTTTAGTTACGCTTTCATCCATTTGTTTTAAAACAAATCTTATCCAGTTAAAGAATCAATCATTTTAGTTAAAAATTCATCATTTTGGTTGAAAATTTGTTGTTATTTACGTGGAAAATGATTTTTTTAATTGAAAATTTATCTTTTGGTTGCAAATTGAACTTTCTAGTTAAAAATTCAACTATTTGGTCGAGAATTTATGTATTTTGATAAAAAAAAAACAAACATTTTTTTGGTACAAATTAATCTCTTTGGTTCGAAAATTCAACGATTCCACTTAAAGATTCATTGTTTTATTTTAAAATTTATATTTTTTGTTAAAAATGTAACTTTTTCGGTTCAAGATTCATCATTTTAGTTACAAATTTATCAGTCTAGTTCCAAATTGATATCTTTTAGTTCCAAATTCATAACTATTTATTTGAAAGTGTCTATTTTTTAGTTGAAAAATAATTCATCAATCGAAATTGTACTACATTTTAAGTATAAGAGGATAAAATAAAAATTTGTTTGAATTATTATTCCAATTCATGAATTTTAGAGACAAATTCAAGAAATTGTCTATTATGATTTCAGTGTTAATTAATTATTTAATTAATCGGTGGTGCTAATATACTTAAGGATATCTTATAATATAATTTTTCAAAGCTTTCTTAATCAAACATTTTAATTTATTACGCAGAAATTGTAAAAAAAACATCATTTTTAATAAACTCGTGAAACTTTATACATATTCCCAGTCGATTGTTATGAATTTACTCTAAATTAGTTTTAATTTATTTGGAATTCTTTTAAATTTCATTTTGAATTTGCTTGAATTCCATAAAATTTTTTCCAATTCCTTCGAATTTTTTTTTAATTCACTCAAAACTTAAATAATTTTATGAGTTGTTTCAAAATATTTCTGAATAGTTTTCAATTCACTTCATTTTTTTATTTTGCTTGAATTTTGTCACTCATATCAAAATTTTCTCATTTCCTTTATATTTCTCTAAATTTATTCAAACTTCATGAAATACATTGGGTTTTAAATACTTTTTAAATTTTTGTTCCAATCCACTTAAATTCTGTTAAATTTGCCCTGGATTCTGTTCAATCTTATTATCCTCAATGCAATGTAAATTTTTAATCTGATAAATTTCGTTCAATTAACTGAAATTCTTATAAATTTCTTTAAAATCTCCTGAATTCTCTTGAATTCCTCTGATTACACTCCTATTTTATTGAAATCAATTGATTTTTTAGGATTTTTTCCAATTAATTTGAATTTTATTTAAAATTGTTTTTGATTTAGTCTGAGTTGTTATAAAGTTACTCTGAATTAGTTTAAGATTCCCTGAAATTCTTATATATTTTATCTTGAATTTGTATGGATTTTAGAAAAATTCTTTTTCACACCTTTTAATTTTTCTAAATTCACTATAAACCTAAATAATTCAATGAATTTTGTTAATATTTTCAAATAATCTTAAATTAACTTGATTAATTTTTTTCAGCTTGAATTTTTATGAATTATATCTAATTTTTCTAATTTTCATTATATTTATCTAAATTTGCTCGAATTTCGTTTTATTAATTGGTTCTTATATTTTTCTTTAAGCTTTTTTCAATTCACTTAAATTCTGTTGGAAGCACACTTAGAATTCTTTTGAATTATTCGTTCGGAATTATAATGAATTTATCATAAATTAATTTAAATTCACGAATTTCATAGAATTATTTTTCATTCTTTTAAATTCAAAAGATATTTAGGAATGGCGTATGGAAAATTAAATTCTTGAAATAATTATTAGGCACCAAAATGTGCAATCATATTTTTAGGGTAAAATCTTCAAAATAATACTACAGAAATTTGTTAATTTGCAAATTCGCGGGGAAAAGGCACTTGTGATTGACAGCGCTCCCCACGGCTGAAAACCAAAACAACCTCATTGACATTTATTTTTTGGATTTGGCGGTTCGTTTGGCGTCAGTGAATTGGAAATTCAATCGTTTTTTAATCATTTTTACAAAATGGCAAGTCTCTTAGACTTGTGTGATCAATATTTCGGTGCTAGAGACTTCTACGAAGTATTGAAAATTCCAAAAACAGCGAATGAAAAAGAAGGTAAGCTACTTTCTCTTATTTGATAACCTAACCTCTATAGTTTTGCTCACAATTTTAAAAATATTTTAATTTATCTTAATTTCATTAATTTTTTTATGTCTAATTGAGAAATTGTAGAGCAATGTAATAATTCCTTTCCTTTCAAAGTGTGGATTATTCGATACCGCAGTTAAAAATTTGAATCCTTGATTTTTTTCTTTGATATCAATACGATTCGCAATAGTAATGTATTATTAAAACTAAATTATTTCAATTTAGAATATGCGTCAAAAGTTAAGACCACTTAATTACAGCTTCATAAATTTTCTTTTAAATTTTTACGAAAGTCCTTTTTTTAAATAAAAATTTTCTTAAGAGTTTGTTTTAATTGTAAGAAATGTGGAAATTGGCGCGGTAAGAAGGCTTAACTTAATAAGTATTGCAAGTATTTTCTTTAATAAAAAAATTATTTTATAACAAAATACATACATTTTTAATGAAATAGTTGAATTTTCAATTTTTTATAAAATAATTGCATTTTTGTATTTTTTAAGCCATGAAGAGTAGTTTTCAACTGTTCAATTAAGTTTAAAAAAATATTTTTTTTAAAAATTCAAATACTTTTACTTGAAATATCAGCTATTACATTTTTCGTTGAGAATTATTTTTTAGATGAAAATTCAACAACTTTGTTGATAGTTAAATACTTTTGTTAATTTTTTTTTTTAAGATTCATTATTTCAATCGAAAATTTAACAATTTTCTTGCAAGTTCGTTTACTTTTGGTTAAAAATGTTTTTAATTTTTGTAAATTTAACTATTTCAGTTAAAACTTTAAATATTTTGTTAAAAATTCGTTTTTTTTTTCGTTTGAGAGTTCCAAAAAATACGAATTTTCAGCAAATTACATAATTTTTTACCTAAACAGTTTGAAAAATGGATTTGATGTTAGTCCAAATTTTATTTGGACAACTTTTAGGTCATATTTTTTTATTTCTAAAATCATTAAACTAAATAGTTGATTTTTTAACTAAAAAACATTCAATTAAGTAGTTCAATTTTCATAAAAAACTATTGAATATTCTATAATAGAAATAAATTTTTGCGCCAAAAGATGAATTTTTGTACAGAAAAGTTGAGTTTCAAACCCGAGAATTTAAATTTTCAAGAAAATAGCAAAATAGTTTAATTTCCAACCAAAAACAAAAATTTAAAAAATAGTTCACCTTATAATACCAAAATAAGAATTGTAAACAATTTGCAACCAAAATGGATGTCTTTTAAGAAAATTATTAACCAAATAATCAAATTATAACTAAAAGGATAGTTTTCAGAAAAAAGTTGTTGCGAATTTTCAAATGAAAATTGATCTCTGTGGTTGAAAACTGAGATATTTTGTTGAAAATTCGGTTTTTCTTCAGCTGAAAATTAATTTTTTCATTTTAACTATTTTGTTGAAAATCAGTTTTTTTTTTTAAATTAAATTTTATTAACTAAAAATGTAATTATTCCAGTTGAATACTGCTTCGCGTTAATTAAAATTTATGTCTTTGGTTGACAAATTGATCTTTTGTAGTTGAAAATTCATGTATTTTGTTGACAATTCGTCTTTTTCAGTAGAAATTAATTTTCTTGATTGAAAATTCACCTTTTGGTTGAAAATTTATCTTTTTGGTTAAAAAAATAAATATTCCAGTTGAAGATTTAAAATTTCATTTGAAAATTTATCGGTTTGGTTTGAAATTCCACTATTACATTTTTGATTGTAAATAACTCTTTTTCAGTTCAAAATCGATCTATTTGGTTCAAGAGTTGCCCTTTTTAGTTGAAAATTTGTCTTTTTTTATTTAAAAATTTAACTCTGGTTTAAAATTCATGTATTTTGTTGATAAATCGTCCTTTTTAAGTAAAAAGTTAATCTTATGATTTGAAAATGTGTCTTTTTCGTTAAAAATTCAAGTATTCTAGTTAAATATTGATAATTTAATTTGGTAAATTGATCGTTTTTGCTGAAAATTCTTTAATTTGAAATTTTTGTTTTGCATTTTGTTAATTTTATTTTTTGTTACTGAAAATGTAACTATTCCAATTGAATATTCTATTATTATATATTTATATAATTGGCAATTTGTCTCTGTTAGTTGAAAATTCGTATTTTTTGGTAGAAGTTAATCTACTTGTTAGAAAATTTATCTTTTTGGTTGGAAAATCAACTTTATTTGATAAATATTTCTAATTTTATTTCAAAATTCATTACTTCGATTGAAAACTAAATTATTTTGTTAAAAATTCCCTTTTTTTGTTGAAAATTAATTTTTTCGTATTTGAAACTTTTACTATTCCATTTTTGATAGAAAATTGACGTTTTAGTTCCAAATTCATCATTTTCATTGAAAATGAAACTATTTTGTTAAAAATTCGTGTTTTTTTTAAATTAATTTGTTTTCATCTGAAAATTTAATTATTCCATTTTTGATCAAAAATTGATGTTTAAGTTCCAATTTCATCATTTTGATTGAAAATCAACTACATTAGTTAAAGATTTCTAATTTTAGTTAAAAACTCGTCATTTTTATTGGAAATTAAATTATTTGTTAATTTTTTTTTAATTTGTTTTTATCTGAAACATTAATTATTCCATTTTTGATCGAAAATTGATGTTTTAGTTCCAAATTCATTATTTTGAATAAAAATTTAACTATTTTGTTAAAAATTTGTGTTTTTTTTTGTTTAAAAATAAATATGTTTTATCTGAAAATTTTTCTATTACATTGATCGAAAATTCATTGTTTAGTTTTAAATTTATCACTTCCAGATCAAATTCAACTATATTAGTTAAAGATTTATATTTTTGGTTCAAAATTCATTATTTTGATTTAAAATTGAACTATTTTGTTAAAAATTCTTTTTTTTTAATTAAAAATTAATTTTTTCTTATCTGAAAATTTAGCTATTCTATTTTTGATTGAAAAAATGATGTTTTAGTTCCAAATTTATCATTTTGAGTAAAAATTAAACTATTTTGTTAAAAATTCTTGTTGTTTTTTAAAATGAATTTTTTTTTATCTGAAAATTTGACTATTCCATTCTTGATCGAAAATTGATGTTTTAGTTCGAAATTCATCATTTTGATTGAAAATGAAACTATTTTGCTAAAAATTTCCTTTTTTTTTTAATTAATTTGTTTTTCATCAGAAAATGTTACTATTCCATTTTTGAATGAAAATTTATTGTTTAGTTCAAAATTCATCACTTCGAGATCAAATTCAACTATAATAGTTCAAGATTTCTATTTTTAGTTCAAAATTCATCATTTTGATTGAAAATTCAACTATATTAGTTAAAGATTTTTAATTTTAGTTAAAAACTCGTCATTTTTATTGGAAATTAAATTATTTGTTAAATTTTTTTAAATTTGTTTTTATCTGAAACATTAACTATTCCATTTTTGATCGAAAATTGATGTTTTAGTTCCAAATTCATCATTTTGAATAAAAATTAAACTATTTTGTTAAAAATTCGTGTTTTTAAAAAAATTAATTTGTTTTCATCTGAAAATTTAATTATTCCATTTTTGATCAAAAATTGATGTTTAAGTTCCAATTTCATCATTTTGATTGAAAATCAACTATATTAGTTAAAGATTTTTAATTTTAGTTAAAAACTCGTCATTTTTATTGGAAATTAAATTATTTGTTAATTTTTTTTAAATTTGTTTTTATCTGAAACATTAACTATTCCATTTTTGATTGAAAATTGATGTTTTAGTTCCAAATTCATCATTTTGAATAAAAATTAAACTATTTTGTTAAAAATTCGTGTTTTTTTTTGTTTAAATATAAACATTTTTTTATCTGAAAATTTAACTATTACATTCTTGATCGAAAATTTATGGTTTAGTTCAAAATTCATTACTTCCAGATCAAATTCAACTATATTAGTTAAAGATTTCTATTTTTAGTTCAAAATTCATCACTTTGATTTAAAATTGAACTATTTTGTTAAAAATTCTTTTTTTTTTAATTAAAAATTAATTTTTCCTTATCTGAAAATTTAGCTATTCTATTTTTGATTGAAAAAATGATGTTTTAGTTCAAAATTTATCATTTTGAGTAAAAATTAAACTATTTTGTTAAAAATTCGTGTTTTTTTTAATTCATTTTTTTTTTATCTGAAAATTTAACTATTCTATTCTTGATCGAAAATTGATGTTTTAGTTTGAAATTCATCATTTTGATTGAAAATGAAACTATTTTGCTAAAAATTATTTTTTTTTTTAATTAAAAATTAATTTTTTCTCATCTGAAAATTTAGCTATTCTATTTCTGATTGAAAAATGATGTTTTAGTTCCAAATTTATCATTTTGAGTAAAAATTTAACTATTTTGTTAAAAATTCTTGTTGTTTTTTAAAATGAATTTTTTTTTTATCTGAAAATTTAACTATTCCATTCTTGATCGAAAATTGATGTTTTAGTTCCAAATTCATCATTTTGAATAAAAATTAAACTATTTTGTTAAAAATTCGTGTTTTTTTTTTGTTTAAAAATAAATCTTTTTTTATCTGAAAATTTAACTATTCCATTCTTGATCGAAAATTTATGCTTTATTTCAAAATTCATCATCTTCATTGAAAATTAAACTATTTTGTTAAAAATTCGTGTTTTTTTAAAAATTAATTTGTTTTTATCTGAAAATTTAACTATTCCATTTTTGATCAAAAATTGATCTTTTAATTCCAAATTCATCATTTTGAACAAAAATTAAACTATTTTGTTAAAAATTCGTGTTTTTTTTTGTTTAAAAATAAATATTTTTTATGTGAAAATTTTAATATTCCATTCTTGATCGAAAATTGATTTTCTTAAGAATTCGTTTTTTTTTTGTTGAAAATTAATTTTTTCTTATCTGAAAATTCAACTATTCCATTCTTGATCGAAAATTGATGTTTTGGTTCAAAATTCATCACTTCGATTGCAAATTCAACTATATTATTTAAAGATTTCCAATTTTATTTGAAAATTCATTACTTTGATTGAAAATTAAACTATTTTGTTAAATATTCTTTTTCGTTTTTCATTGAAAATTAATTTTTTCTTATCTAAAAATTATACTATTCTATTCTTGATCGAAAATTGATGTTTAAGTTCAAAATTCATCATTTGATTGAAAATGAGACTATTTTGCTAAAAATTCTTTTTTTTTGTTTGAAAATTAATTTGTTTTTCATCTGAAGATGTTAGTATTCCATTTTTGATAAAAAATTTATGCTTTAGTTCAAAATTCATCATTTTGATTGAAAATTAAACTATCATTTAAAATTTTTTTTTTATTAAAAATTAATTTTTTCTTATTTGAAAATTATACTATTCCATTCTTGATCGAAGATTGATGTTTTAGTTCAAAATTCATCATTTTTATTGAAAATGAAACTATTTTGTGGAAGGATATTTTTTTGTTTGAAAATTAATTTGTTCTTACCTGAAAATGTAACTATTTCATTGTTGATCGAAAATTAATGGTTTGAGTCAATATTAATTATTTTGATTGAAGATTACTATTTGAACTATTTTGTTAAAAAATTTTCTTTATTTTTTTTTTAAATTAATTTTTTCTTTGTGGAAAATTTAACTATTCCTTTGTTGTTCGAAAATTTATGTTTTAGTTCAAAATTCATCACTTTGATTGAAAATTAAACTATTATCTTAAAAAATCTTCTTTTTTTATTATTAAAAATTAATTTTTTCTTATCTGAAAATTTAACTATTGCATTTTTGGTCGAAAATTGATGTTTTAGTTCAAAATTCAACTATTGTTTCTCATTTTAGTTGAAAATTCATCACTTATTGAACATTGAACTATTTTTTTGAAAAATCATTTTTGTTTTGTTAAAATTAAATTTTGTTAATGAAAATGTTATTATTCTTAGTGCAAAATTGAACTATTTCGTTAAGAATGCATTTATTTTCTTGAAAACTCGTATTTTTGGTAGAAAATTTATCATCTGGTTTGAAAATTGATCTTTTTGATTTAAAATTAAACTATTATGACTGTAAATTTAACTATTTCATTTTAGTTTGAAAACTGATATTTTTTAGTCGAAATTTAACTATTTAACCCTTAAACGGCCAAAACGCCACTACCGGTACACTGCTTTTCAACGGCCAATAACTAAGACAATTCGACACTAGAAAAAATTGAGACACATATATTTTTATTGCTATTTATCTCCTCTTTCCGACGGTGCCAATGAAATTTCTCAAAAAATTTTCTTATTATCCCAAAATGCAGTTTAAACAAAAAAAACGTGATTTTTCGTGTCTATTTTTTTTGTGAACCATTTTCCAAAGCTTTTCGAGTCTGTAATTAACCTGGCATCTCACTAACGGGTGGAATAAATGTCTAAACTTTGAGAATCCATGATTCAAAGATCGATTTTTCGTTTTAGTCTTTTCAAAATGGCGTCTTAATGGCAAAACTTTTATGAAAACATTCATGAATTTTTTTACAATAAACGATGCGCTTTTCGGAAAAATTATGAAGAATAAAAAGTTCTTGTAATCAGCCAAGGAATACGCCTGATTTTTTTCGAAGCGTTTTGAGCAAAATTTTGGATTTTGCATATGAACAATTTTTGCAAAA
>NC_046659.1:150112985-150147691 GCF_010883055.1 Belonocnema kinseyi | reverse complement strand
AGTTTCTACCAAAATGCAGTACCTAAACGTACTTTATTGCACTCTAATACATTTTCCAAAGTTTCAGCTCGATATTTTATTTACAAAAAAAGTTCTCAGGTTAAAAAAAAACATTCAGTGAACTGAAAAACTGTGGTCGGTAATATAGGTATTTAGTTGTGTCACATGCCCTTAATACGGGAATTAATATGATCTAAATATGCGCTAAATTTGAAATATAAGAATGTAAAATACTATGGAAAATTAAACCTGGAAAACAACTTGAGATACCCGGAAAAAAACTGGAATTGTCAGGGAATTTTTTTCTAGGATTTGAGCAGACAGCCTGTAAACGTATAAATTATTGAGATTTTGAATAAAAAATTGTTGAATAAAACAACTTTTAAACTTCAACTTTCAAAGTTTAAAATTCAAGAGTTTCACTTCAAGTGCTGTCATTTGCAGTTCAGTTTTTATTACTTCACATGGAACAATTTTTAGATTTAGTGTTCGATTTTAAAAATTTCACTCACCAGGAAAATATTTTATTTTCCTAATTTTTCAGTGAAGAAAGCATACCACAAATTATCTCTGCTCGTGCATCCCGACCGGGTCGAAGAGGATGTTAAAGTTGAAGCCACTGAAAAATTTAAGGTTCTTGGCAGAATTCATTCAATTTTAAGCGACAATGATAAGCGAAAAATATACGATGAGACTGGGCAATTCGACGAAGAGAGCGATGAAGTCGTGATGCGAAATTGGTCTGATTATTGGCGTTCACTTTTCAAGCCGATCACCGTCAAAGACATCAAGGATTATGAAGATAATTACAAAGGATCCGAAGCCGAGATAAAGGACCTAAAAAGAGCATACACTGATAGTTAGTAGAATTTCTCAAATTGATTCGATATCAGGACTCGGAAAAATATTTTTCAACTTCTTCGTATAATTTTCCACAATTTCCGGCTCGAAAACTCATCTATTTCGCAGAATATTCCTCTTTTTTGGGAGAGGAATTTAACAATTTGGATCAACTTTTTTTCTTCCTTGACTGCAAATTTTTTATTGAAAATTCCATTCTTTTCTGAAGAAAATTCGTTTTGTTTGAAAATGTGTCTTCTTTTGGGAAGAAAATTAAACAATTTGGTTAAAAATGCATTTTTTTAAATTGTAGATTAATCATTTTAGTTCAAGATTCATTTATTTTAAAAAAATTTACTTTTTTTCTAAACTCTAGAATTGAGAATTTATGAGAATTTTCGGAAATGTTTTCAGCCAATTTCGCAAAAACAAATATTATAGAAAAAAAAGTTATGCTTCAATTTTTAGAAATTCTTTTTTACATAATCTTTAATTTTAAAAAAATGCTAGAAGCACAGAGAACTAATATAATCTCGAAAAAAATCGAAAACCAGGGTTGCTACAAAATCCCAATTTTAAAATTCTCTGACATTGATGAACAATTTTTTATTTTCCCTGACCTTTCTCAATTTTTAATCGTAAGACTAATTTTAAATAAAAAAACGAGGAATTTTTAACCAGCGAGAAGAAAAAAATCTTTTTTAAACTTGAATTTTCAACCCGAAAATATGAATTTTTAACAAAAAATTTGAATTTTCAATCCAACAATATTCATTTTCTACCGAAATAACAGAATTTTCAACTGAAAAAGGTAAATTATCAAGCAAGAATGAAGTTATTAAATTTTCAGTTAAAAAAATTTAATTTTTAACTAAAAAACTAATATTCAAACAAAATACGTGAATTTTAAACTAAAAATATAAATTTACAGTAAAAAATAGAATAATTGAAATGTTCGAAAAATTAATTTTCAACCAAATATTTGATTTTTTAAAGGAATTTTTAACTTAATAGTTCAATTTTCAACCAAACTAGTTAATTTTGAACAAAACAAAGAAAGAAAAAGAATTTTTAATAAAATACATTCAATTCCAACCAAATATTTGCATTTTTAAAGGAATTTTAAATCTAATAGTTAAATTTTCAACCAATACGATGATTTTTCAAGAAAATACTAGATTTTTTACCCAAAAAGTTGAATTTTTAACTAAAATGAATCTTTAACCAAAAAAATGAATTTTCAACAAAATTGTTAAATTTTTTATAAAAAAGAAAACTTTTTTTTTTGCAAAACTCGTGAAATCTTAAACTAAAAATGTAAATTTGCAACCAAATATTTTTAAATTGTACAACAAGAGCTGAATTTTCAATAAAATAATAGATCTTTCGCCCAAAAAAAATCTTTTAATTTTTCCAAATTTTTTTTTAAACAAAATATGTGAATTTAAAATTAAAAAATATAAATTTGCAACTAAAAATAAAATAATTGAAATGTTAGGAAAATTAATTTTCAACTAAAGAGATAAATTTTTCACCAAGAAGATAAATTTTTAACAAAAAACATTAATTTTCAACCAAATATTGGAATATTCTACAAGATTCAAATTTTCATGAAAATATTAGATTTTTCACCCAAAAAGTTGATTCTTGAATTAAAGAAGATGCATTTTCGATTATAAATGCAATATTTAAATTTTAATTTTAAGATAGATGAAAAAAAAATCATTTTCAACAAAATAGTTAAATATTGAAAAAAAAGGTTTTCAACCAAAATTGTGAATCATCCAAAATATATAAATAAATTTTTAATTGAACTGATGAATCTTTGACCAAAAAAATTATATTTTTAACCAAATATTTTCATTTTTTACCCAAAAGCAAATAAATCTAGAATAGAATAATTGAAATGTTAGAAAAATTAGTTTTTAACCAAAAATATAATTTTTTAACCAAGAAGATTAAGTTTTAACAAAATACATTAATTTTCAGCCAAAAAGATGAATTTTTAAGAAAATTAATTAATTTTCAACTAAATATTTGAATTCTTAAAGGAATTTTGAATCTAATATTTAAATTTTTAACGAAAAAGATAAATTTTTAACAAAATACATTAATTTTCAACCAAACACTACATTTTTCACCCAAAAATTTGATTTTTAAACTAAAGAAGATGCATTTTGGATTAAAAATGCAATATTTAAATTTACATTTAAAAAAATAAATTGAAAAAAGAATAATTTTCATCAAAATAGTTGAATTTTTTACCAAAAAGAAAATAAATTTTCTACAGAACATGCCAATCTTAAACTAAAAAAATAAATTGACAAAAAAATACAATAGAATAATTTAATTTTCAGAAAAATTAATTTTCAACCAAAATCATAATTTGTAAACCCAGAAGATTAATTTTTAACAAAATACATTAATTTTCAGCCAAAAAGATGAATTTTCAACAAAATGCATTAATTTTCAACCAAATAATTGCATTTTTAAATGAATTTTAAATCTTATAGTTAAATTTTCAAGCAATACGATGCATTTTCGACAAAATGCTAGATTTTTCACCCAAAAAGTTGAATTTTTAACTAAAGAAGATACATTTTCAATTAAAAATGTAATATATAAATTTCCATTAAAAAAATTAGTTGGAAAAAATAATAATTTTCAACAAAATAATTAAATATTTAAAAAGAAGGTTCTTAAACAAAATTATGAATCAATAACAAAACACAAATGAATTTTTAACTAAAAAGAATCTTTAACCAAAAAAATTAATTAAAAAAAAATCGTTGAATTATTTGAGAAAAAAAAATACAATTTTTGTTACAAAACTCGTGAATCTTATACTAAAAATATAAATGTACAATAAAAAAGAGAATAATTGAAATATTAAAAAATTAATTTTCTACTCAAAACATAAATTTTCCACCAAAAAGATTAATTTTTAACAAAATACATTTGTTTCAACCAAATATTTAAATTTTTAAAGAAATTATAAAACTGATAGTTAATTTTTCTATCCGAAAATATTAATTTTCTACAAAAATAACTGAATTTAACCAAATTAATTAATTTTCAACTAAAAAAAAAAAAAAAACAAATGTTCATGGAAGAATGGAATTATTAAATTTCTAGTTAAAAAAAATTTAATTTTCAACTAAAAAGACGAATTATCAAACAAAAAAGTTAAATTTTCAAGCAAAGATATGATTTTTCAACCAAAAAGTTGCATGTTTAACCAAAACAATTAATTTTTAACGATTTCGTTGGATTTTATAACAAAAAAGACGAATTTGCGACAAAAGACTTGAATTTTTTACTAAAGATATAAATTTACAACAAAATATAATAATTTAAATGTTGGGAAAATTAATTTTCAACTAAAAAGAAAAGTTTTCAATTAAGAAGATTAATTTTTAACAAAATACATTAATTTTCAAACAAATCTTAAAATTTTTAAAGAAATTTTAAATCTAACAATTAATTTTTCAACGAAAAAGATGAATTCTTAACAAAGTACATTAATTTTCAACCGAATATTTTTAAATTCTACAACAAGAGCTGAATTTTTAATAAAATAATAGATCTTTCACCCAAAAAGTTGAATTTTCAACTAAAGAAGGTATATTTTCAATTCAAAGTGTAATATCTAAATTTTCATTTGAAAAAATAGATTAAAAAAAAACATAATTTTGAACAAAATAGTTCAATATTGAAAAAAAGTTTCCAACCAATATTATGAATCATCAACAGAACAAAAATTAATATAAAAAAAATGTATAAAAATTTGCAACTAAAAATAGAACAATTGAAATTTTAGGAAAATTAATTTTCAACTAAAAAGATAAATTTTCCACCAAAAAGATTCATTTCTAACAAAATACATTAATTTTCAACCAAATATTTGAAATTTTAAAGGAATTATAAATCTAATAGTTAAATTTTCAACGAAAAAATGAATTTTTAACAAAATATATTCAATTTCAACAAAAAACTTGAATTTTTAGAGAAATTTTAAATTTAATAGTTAAATTTTCAACGAAAAAGATGGACTTTTTAAAACAACATATTAGATTTTTCACCGAAAAAGATGAATTTTCAACTAAAGAAGATACATTTTCATTAAAAAATGCTATATTTAAATTTTCGTTTTAAAAAATAAACGAAAACAATAATTTTTAACAAAAAAGTACATTTGCAACCAAAAAGTTGCATATTTAACCAAAAAAATTAATTTTCAACCAAATATTTGAATTTTTAAAGGAATTTTAAATCTATTATTGAAACTTTTAACGAAAAAGATACATTTTTAACAAAATACATTAATTTTCAGCCAAATAATTGTATTTTTAAAAGAATTTTGAACATAATAATTAAATTTTTAACCAATGAGAATAATTTCTAACAAAATGCATTAATTTTCAACCAAATAATTTTATTTTCAAAGGAATTTTAAATCTAATATTTCAATGTTCAACGAAATAGATAAATTTTTAACAAAATATTTGAATTTTCAAAGGAGTTTTAAATCTATTATTGAAATTTTTAACGATAAAGATAAATTTTTTACAGAGTACATTAATTTTCAGACAAATAATTGTATTTTTAAAAGAATTTTAAGCATAATAATTAAATTTTTAACCAGTGAGATTAATTTTTAACAAAATACATTAATTTTCAACCAAATATTTGAATTTTCAAAGGAATTTTAAATCTAATATTGACATTTTTAACGAAAAAGATAAATTTTTAATAAACATTTGAATTTTCAAAGGAATTATAAATCTATTATTGAAATTTTTAACGAAAAATATACATTTTTAACAAAATACATTAATTTTCAACCAAATATTTGAATTTTCAAAGGAATTTTAAATCTAATATTGACATTTTTAACGAAAAAGAAACATTTTTAACAAAATACATTAATTTTAAATCATATATTTGAATTTTTAAAGGAATTTTAAATCTAATATTTAAATTTTTAACCAAAAAGATAAATTTTTGACAAAATACATTAATTTTCAACCAAATATTTGAATTTTTAAAGGAATTTTAAATCTAATATTTAAATTTTCAACGAAAAAGATAAATTTTTAACGAAATATTTCAATCCAAAAAGATTAATTTTTTAAGGAAATACATTAACTTTCAACCAAATATTTGAATATTCTACAACATGAGACAAATTTTCAACAAAATACTAGATTTTTCAATAAAAAAGTTGCACTTTCAACCAAAGAAGAAACATTTTCATTAAAAAAGTCAATATTTAAATTTTCATTTAAAAAAATGGATTACAAAAATAATTTTCAACAACATTTTAAACAAAAAACTAGATTTTTCACTAACAAAGTTGAATTTTCAACTAAAGAAGGTACATTTTTATTAGAAAATACAATATCTAAATTTTTATTTTTAAAAATGGATTAAAAAAAAATAATTTTCATTCAAATTTTTTAAAAAATACTTTGAAATTTTCAAGGTCAGATTAAAAAAATTGCAAGGAATTTCAAAAGATTGTAAAGGATTTCAAATATTTTCGGGTATTTTTAAATATTTCAAGTAATTTTTATTAAATATTCCAATTCATTTTAATTGATTTCAGTAATTTTAATGGATTTAAAAGATTTTGAAATTTTTTTAAAGTTTTCAAGAAACTTTGAATAGATTTTAATGATTTGAAAGGATTCTAAAATATTTTAGTGTATTTTTAAAAATTACAAGGAATTTTCAAGAGCTTTAAAAAGTTTTAAGTGATTTCAAAGGATTTTTCAAATATTTTCCAAGATTCCAAATATTCAAGATTCCAAAGAACTTTGAATCGATTTGAATAATTTCAAAGGATTTTAAAAGATTGTAGTGTTTTTAAAAATTTCAAGGAACTTCCAATAGATTTTAATAATTTGAAAGAATTCTAAAATATTTTAGGGTATTTTACAAGATTTGAATGTTTCTAAAGATTCGAGGAATTTAAAAATTCCCGAAGATTTCAATGATTATGAGGGGCTTTAAAAGCTCTTGGGGTATTTTAATAAATTTTCCTAAATTTCAGAAAATATCATTAAATTTTAAGGGATTTTGGAATATTTTAATGGACTTCCAAGAATTTATTCACAAGAAGTGATGGATTTCTGTTTTTAATTATTTTTTTTCTGCTAAAAATGTCAAAAATTTGTATGAAATTTTGTCATTTTCTTGACTGAAAAATTAAAAATTAAAATCCTTTTTGGTTGAAGTAGCAACTACTACATTTTTGGTTCAGAATCCATTTTTTTTTAAATGAAAATTTAAATAATTGGTTTAATGGTAAACTCTTTTGTTAAAAATTAATTTTTTTTTGGTAGAAGATGCATCATTGTAATTGAAAATTCATATGGATAAAATATGATTATTTTTGTAAATTAATTTTTCTGTGACTGGAAATTGACTTTTTACTAAAAATTGAACAATTCCACACGAATTTTACCTGAATATTCACTGAATTTTAAGTATAAGAAGATATAGTAAAAATTGGCTTAAATTGTTCATAAAATTCATGGATTTTAGAGGCAAATTCATAAATAATTATTTTTTCCGCATTATTTAACAGGGTGTCTAGTGACCTTGAAAACCTTGAAAATCTGGAACTCTTCTTGATTTTTTTTCACAGATTTCAAAAGGTTACAAAATATTTCTAAAGATTTCAAAATATTTTAAATATCTTGAACATTTCATAAAGATTTCACGAATGTTAAAGATTTAAAAAAGGCGCGCACGCCAGGTTTCAATAAAGATTTCACGGCAATTTCACAAATATTTTATAACTTTTAAAGATTTGAAAAATTTGAAACGATTTCCAGAGGTTTTAAAATATTTTAGAAGATTTCAAAATATTTCAAATAATTCAATGACTTCATACCAATACAAAAGATTTTCCAAACAAAGATTCAAGAAAGATTTTGTAAGCATTTCAAAATATTTCACAAAGATTAAAAAGTTTTTACAAAAATTCCCCGAAGATTTTAAAAATTACAAAAAAGTTTAAAGATTTTAAACAATTTCAAAATTTTTTACGAGATATCAAAAGATTTCGCTAAGATTTGTAATAATTTAAATAATTCCAACGAATTCACAAACATTTCGAACATTGCAAAAAGATTTTAACACTTTCAAAAGATTTTAAAGATTTCAAAACATTTCAAAGATTTGAAATTACTTCAAAATTTTTTAGGAGATGTCAAAAGATTTCAAAAAAGTTTCAAAGATTTCATAAAACATTCTTAAAGATTAAAAAAAAAAACGAGAATTCCAAAGATTTTAACGCCAGATTTCAAGGATTTCAAACCATTTTAAAGATTTTAAACGATTTAAAAATGTTTGACAAGATTTCAAACGATTGCAAAAGATTTACGAAAGATTTCTCAAATATTTTTAAAAATTACACCAGATTTCAAACATGTCAAAATATTTAAAAGAGTTGTCATGATTTCAAAAGGTTTCAACACATTTGATAAGATGTCAAAAGACTAAGTAAAATTTTCAATTAAGAAAGATTTTCGGTCAAGAGCAAGACAAAATTTTAAACAAATTGTTGACATTTTTAGCAGAAAAAAATTAATGAAAAAACCTAATTTTTTTATTTTCTGTGAGCATTAGATTTATTTTAGTAAAATTCAAGTAAATTTAGAGGAATTTTAACAATATAACGAAAATTAAAAAGAAATCGAGAAAAATACATTCAATTAAGTAGAATTGAGCGAATTCAGAAGAATTCAAGTGAATTAAAACAAATGAAGAGTATTCTAAAGAATTCAAATTAATTTTTTTTTTTGAAACCCTACGAAATCCCTCAATTCCTGTAAATAAATTCTTTGAAATCCATTAAAATATTCCAAAATCCCGTAAAATTTAATGAAATCCCTCGAATCTTTGGAAACCTTAAAATCTTGTAAAATACCCTAAAATTTTTTAGAATTCTTTCAAATTCTTAAAATCTATTGGAAGTTCCTTGGAATTTTTAAAAACACTACAATCTTTTAGAATCCTTTGAAATTATTGAAATCTATTGAATTAAAACAAAAAATTTAATCTATTATTTAAATTTTAACGAAAAAGATAAATTTTTAAAAAAATACATTAATTTTTAACCAAATAATTGTATTTTAAAAGGAATTTTAAATCTAATATTTAAATTTTAACGAAAAAGATAAATTTTTTAAAAAATACATTAATTTTCAGTCAAATAATTGTATTTTTAAAAGAATTTTAAACATAATAGTTCAATTTTTAACTAAAAACATTAAAATTATATGTGCATTAATTTTCAATGAAATAATGTTATTTTAAAAGGAATTTTAAATCTAATATTTAAATTTTCAACGAAAAAGATAAATTTTTAATGAAATATTTGAATCCAAGAAGATTAATTTTTAACGAAATACATTAATTTTCAACCAAATATTTGAATAGTCTACAACAAGAGACAAATTTTCAACAAAATACTAGATTTTTCAATAAAAAAGTTAGATTTTTATCTAAAGAAGAAACATTTTCATTAAAAAAGTCAATATTTAAATTTTCATTTAAAAAATGGATTACAAAAATAATTTTCATCAAAATTTTTAAGAAAAAACTAGATTTTTCACTAACAATGTTGAATTTTCAACTAAAGAAGGTACATTTTTATTAATTATTCCAATTAATTTTTAATTGATTTCAGTAATTTTAATGGATTTAAAAGATTTTGAAATTTTTTTAAAGATTGCAAGAAACTTTGAATAGATTTTAATGATTTGAAAGGATTCTAAAATATTTGAAAAATCCTTTGAAATCTTTTTTAATTTTTAAAAATACACCAAAATATTTTATAATTATATCCAACTATTAAAATCTATTCAAAGTTTCTGGAAATCTTTAAAAAGATTTCAAAATCTTTTAAATCCATTAAAATTACTGAAATCAATTAAAAATTAATTCGAATATTTAATAATACCCTAAAATATTTCAAATCATTTGAAATGCATTGGAACTTTTCAAAGTTCTTAAAAATTCGATGGAATTTTTAAAAATACCCAACAATATTTTAAATCCTTTAACATTCCTTTAAATTACTGAAACCAATAAAAAAAATTCCTTGGGCTATTTTAAAACACCCGAAAACATTTCAAATCCTTTACAATCTTTTCAAATTCTTTGCAATTTTTTAAATCTGACCTTGAATATTTCAAATCCAGGGTGGTTTCCATTTTAAGTAATAAAAACTGAGCTGTAAGTTAAAGCACTCAAAGTGGAAGTCTTGAATTTTTAATTTTTAAAACTGAATTTTCTAACATTTTAACTATTCTATTTTTGGCTGTAAATTTATCTTCTGCAGTTCAAAATTCAACTATTTGGTCAAAAAATCGGGTATTTTGTTGGAAATTAATATCTCATGGCAGAATATTAATCTTCATGGTGAAAAATTCATCTGTTTTTGAGAATTTATTTTCTTCTGGGTAAAAAATTCTACTATTTTGATGAAAATAATTTTTTTCAGTCCATTTTTTTAAATGAAAATTTAAATATTGCATTTTTTAATGAAAATTTATCTTTTTTAGTTTAAAAATCAACTTTGTTAATAAAAAATCTAGTATTTTGTTAAAAATTGTGATGAAATTTTTATTTTCAAATGTTTTGTTAAAAATTTATCTTTTTCGTTGAAAATTTAAATATTAGATTTAAAATTCCTTTAAAAATAAAATTATTTGGTTGAAAATTAACGCATTTTGTTAAAAATTCATCTCATTGGTTAAACATTTAATTATTATGTTTGAAATTCTTTTAAAAATACAATTATTTGGTTAAAAATTAATGTATTTTTTACAAGTTTATCTTTTTCGTCAAAATTTAAATATTAGATTTAAAATTTCTTTCAAAATTCAAATATTTAGTTGGAAATTTAGTTTCTACGTTAAAAATTTAAATATTAAATTTAAAATTCCTTTAAAAATTCAAATATTTGGTTGAAAATTAATTTTTTTGGTTAAACAAGAAACTTTTTGGTTGCAAATGTACTTTTTTGTTAAAAATTATTGCTTTTCCTTTATTTTTTAAAATCAAAATTTAAATATTGCATTTCTTAATAAAAATGTATCTTCTTTAGTTGAAAATCCAACTTTTTTAAAAATTAAAAAATTTAAAATGTTAAAATTAAAATTTAAAATTCTTTAAAAAATTTAATTATTTGATTGAAAATTCAAGTATTTTGTTAAAAATTAATCTTCTTGGTTAAAAAAATATATATTTTTGGCTAAAAATTAATTTCTCTAACATTTCAATTATTCTATTGTATTTGTTTTCTTTCGGGTAAAAAATGAACTGTTTTTGTTAAAAATATAATTTATTGTTTAAAGATTCATCATTTCAATTAAAAATTCATTTTTTTATGATTCACAATTTTGGTTGAAAACATTTTTTCCAATATTTAACTATTTTGTGAAACATTTTTTTTTAACCTATTTTTAAATGAAAATTTAAGTATTGCATTTTTAATCGAAAATGCATCTTGTTTAGTTTAAAAATCAACTTTTTGGATTAAAAAGCTAAAATTTTGTTGAAAATTTTATTTTTTTAATCCATTTTTTCAATGAAAATTTAAATATTGCATTTTTCAATGAAAATATATCTTCTTCAGTGAAAACTCAACTTTTTTTGGTGAAAAATCTAGTATTTTCATGAAAATTTGCCTTTTGTTGTAGAATATTTAAATATTTAGTTAAAAATTAATGTATTTTGTTAAAAATTACTCTTCTTGGTTGAAAACTTATATTTTGCGTTGAAAATAAATTTTTTTAACATTTCAGTTATTCTATTGTATTTTTTTTTAATTTATCTTTTCAGCTGAAGATTCACGTATTTTGTCGAAAATTTATTTTCTTTTTGGTAAAAAATTCAACTAATGTGAAGAAAATTATTTTTTTAAATTCATTTTTTTAAATGAAAATTTAAATATTGCATTTTTTGATGAAAATGTATCTTCTTTAGTTAAAAATCTAACTTTTTTAGTGAAAAATCTAGTATTTTGTTGAAAATCCGTCTCTTGTTGTAGCATATTCAAATATTTGGTTGAAAATTAATGTATTCTTTAAAAGTTCATCTTTTTGGTTGAATATTTAAGTATTAAATTCAAAATTCTTTGAAAAATTTATTTATTTGATTGAAAATTAAAGTATTGTGTTAAAAATTAATCTTCTGTGTTAAGACATTATATCTTTGGCTGAATATTAATTTTTCTAACATTTCAATTATTCTATTGTATTTCTTGGTAAATTCATCTTTTTAGTTAAATATTCACGTGTTTTGTAGAAAATTTATTTTCTTTTGGTTAAAAAATGAAACGATTTTGTTAAAAATATAATTTTCTTGTTTAAAGGTTCATCAGTTCAATTAAAAATTCATTTTTATTTTTTTTATTATTCACAATTTTGATTTTAAACAAACACAAAAGATTTCGCGAACAAAGATTAAAGAAAGAGTTCACAAAGATTTCAATGATTTCAAAGACATTACAAAGATTTAAAAATATTACTAAAGATATCACAAAGACGACTCATGTTCGCAAAAAAATTAAGAATTTCTTTATTTACGATTCGACGTTCTTAAGAAATTTTTGGCCAAAAAAAAAATTAAATGGCTCATTTTTTACATGTGTGATAAATGTTTATTTCATTATTTGATGTAAAAAAGAAAACCTGGAAAATTTTTATTTCTCCAGCGTGGCTGCTGGACCCGGAAAACCGGGAATTTTTTGAGGCCGGGAAATGACAGTGAATTTTTTTTACCAGGAATTTTACAAATTTGTCTTTGATTTTGGAAATTGTGGATAAAAAAAAATTTTATTTAATAAATAAATAATTTTTAAAAATTTATCTTTACTTTAAGTAATAAAAGGTGAACAAAAATGATTTGACAAATTTTTAATTGAAAAAAAGATTAATTATTGAATATTTGGCAATATTTGAATTTTTATTTAAGACAAGTGAATTGAAACAAAATATTTTAAAGTAAAGAATCTTTAACTGAATTGTTTGCTATAGAAAACCTGGAATCGTTAAAATTTCAAAAAATGCTTAATTTGTAAGTGAATTTTTTAAATTTTGGTGTATAATTTACAATTGAACATTTTCAGAAAAAATTTGAGTAATTTTAAGATATATTTAGGAATTTTAAACAAATTAAAAATTATCACGCAAATTTTAGAAATGTTCTTAAAATCTTCTAGAATCTTTTTTGACAATTTTGTTTAAATCTTTGAAAAACTTTTTAAATATTCTCTGAAAATAATTTTTCAAAATTAAAACTTATTTTTAATTTCCCTAAGAATCTTAAGAAACTGTTTTTATTCTTTTAAAGCTTTTCACAATTTCGCCTACAGATAATAAATGTTGAATTGTTATTTATAAATCCAAATTGCAAAGAAATTTTCTCAAATTTGCAGGGTTTTCTGAAAATTGCAGAAAAAATTCAATTAATTTTGACAGATATTTAGAAGTTCTGAAAAAATGTCCAAAATAATTTTTAATTTACAGTAATTTTAAAACAACTTATAGATTTCTCAAGATTTTGAAATAAAGTAATTGAATTTCTAATTTAAGAAGTGCTCAGTTAAAAATGTTTCAATTTTCAAATATTTGATGCCTCTAGCTTAAAATTCCTAAAAATTATATAATTTTGAAAATTTTCAAATTCATTGATTGATTTTTCAATTTAGAGGATTGAAAATGATAACGTGGATTTATATTTTTTTTATATTGAAAAATGTTAGTACCTTCAATTTTATACGCGTAAATTATTAAGCATTTGAATACAATATTTTTTAATAAAAAAAATTCAATTTCAAAAGTTCAAAATTTAACAGTTCTATTTTTTTTTTAAATTTCAGTGACCGGTAAAAATGTTTGCGAACCATGATAAAATGATAAAAATGATAAAAACATGATTTATAATAAAATTGCGAAACTGTATTAATATTCCAAATCAATTGTTTTAAAACAGGCGTAATATTTAAATTTCTTCGTAGTCTGACACAAATTATCTCTGTAAAAAAACTTGAGGTACCTAGAAATCCTGGAATTACCAGTATTTTTTTTCTTCAAAATTTATGTAAACACTCTTGTTGTCTAAATTTTCAAAGATCCACACTATAAGGATTTATTTCTATAATCGATTTCTATAATTGCAAAAATTTGAGTAATTTTAAGAGATACATAGAAGTTTTAAAAATATTTAAAATTAATTAAAAACTTGAAATTATTTCAATTTCCTCTTGTATTTTAAGTTATTATCGAACATTTTCGTGTGCTCTTTTTAAGGCAAAGGAGACATGGACTATATTCTGGAAGCAGTTCCTTTTACAAATTGTGACGAAGAACCGCGTCTGCATGCGATAATCGAAGATTTGATAGCTCAGGGTGAAGTACCAGAATATAAATCCTTCACCGAAGAAGATGAAAAGAAAAAGCAACGACGAAAGCGAAAGGTGAGTCTTTTCTTTCTCATAAATTTAAGGTGACTTATGAGTTAATACACCTATTTCTGAATTATTTTGAAATATTTTAGGGTAATTTTAAATGTTCCGAAAAATTGTTTATAAGTTTCAATAATTAGAAGAGATTTTTAAAGATTTTAGGGTATTTTTAAAATATTTTAAGGTATTTTCAGGAGCTTTCAATTTGAAATATTTTAGGATGATGCATTTTGTAGAATTTCCGAGGATTTCGAGGGCTGCTAGAATACCTGGAAAATCTGGCAGACTTGGAAAAGTTATGGAATTTTCAAAAGGGCTTTAATAAATCTGGAAAAGTCCTGGTTTCTTGAAAAAATGACTGGAACTTTCATAATCTTCATTATTTCAAAGTCTTATTAATTTAGTATTTTATAACGAATTTTTTATTTAACAATTTTTAAAAGAAAATTTAAGAAAAAGACAAATATCAGATAAACTGTAAGAATTCAATGAAGAGAAATGGAAGATTCAATAGGAAAAGCAAAAAGAACTGGAAGATGTTGAAGAAGAAATTCGTAAACTGATTACATTTTGATAAATTTTAATAAAGACAATTTTATTATTTCTTGCGATCTAAAATTTTTATTTTAACTTTGTTAAAAAGTTTAGAGTTTTTTTTTAGATTACTCAGAGTGGTCGCTGAACCGGGAAATGACAGTGAATTTATTTTTTGACCTTTTTTTAAATAATTTGTTAAATTCCGATTTTTATGAATTATTATGTCATTTAGTTTAGAATGCTTAATTCGAAAATCATCCACTTCAAAAATTTTCCATCTTAGATTTTTAATTTAAAGAATTTTAAAATGCAGTTTTAAAGGTCAATCAAAAATTAGAAGTTTTTAAAATCGAAGATTTTTTAAATAAAAAACAGGATGGCCACCGGACCGGGAAACCGGAAATTTTACGAATTTTCAGGAAAAAAAATCTGCCCAAGTTCGATTTTAACAGTTTTTGAAATAATTGAAGTGAAGTTTTGAAGATCTAAACAATTAAAAAAAATTTCATTTTATCAACTGTAAATATAAATAAATAAATTATTTTTAAAATAAGTATAAAAATCTGAACAATAATTAATTTGATAAAACGATTCTAGATCCGTTCGAAATTTGAGAATTTCCAGATTTGTTTCAATTGTTTCAATCCGAAAGTCTTTATAAGAATTGAAATTAATATATAATTTATTCCGATAATTTTATTTTTAAATAAACATTTTCATGATTTATCAATAATATATTTTTAATTCAGAGTTTCTGGTCTTCCTTTATATTATTGTTTATATTAAATTTAATAAATAAATTTATTAATATATTATTTCTATTAATGTTTTTAGTCATTAAAAATATAAAGGTGCGTTTGAAACTTTATAAACTATTTTCAACTTAAAAGTAAATCCATAATAATATAGTCATAATTAAAGGTTTTTATTAAATTTAAAACATTGTGAGTCTAAATTATTTAATCTGAAATTTCTTCATGTAGAAAAGGAATAAGTATTTAATATTTAGCAATATTTCACTGTTCATTTAAGACGAGTAAATTGAAACAAAATATTTAAAAGAAACCATTTTTAAACTGCATTTTTTTACATAGAAAACTTTGGATCTTTAGATTTTCGATGGACTTTTAAAATTTTAGGGTTACAATTTTAATTTTTCTATTTAAAAAGTGTTTAATTTAAAAGTGAAATTGTTAAATTTTGACGCATAAATAACAATTGAACACTTATTTTTGGTTAAAAAAATTGACTAATTTTAAGAAATATCTAGAAGTTTTCAGAAGATTCAAAATTAATTAAAAATTTGAAATGATTTCAAGTTTTCAGAATTTCTAAACCTATTTTAAAATGGATAGAATTCTTCCAATAATTTTTAAAAATCCTGCATATTCCTGTTGCAATAATTTTTCAATTTCCCGAAGAATCTTAACAACATTTTTTATTCTTTTGAAGTCTTTTAAAATTATTTGAAAAATTCTCAATTTTTTGTTTGAAATCTGGAAAAATCTACATTTTATTTTTAATTCGGCTGTAAGTATTTGAAATTATTTCAAGTTCTACATTTTATTCGAATCTTTTTAAAACTTCTAAATATCTCTTAAAATTCCTCTAATACTTTTATAAATAATAAGTGTTCTATTATTATTTATAAATTCAAATTAAAATTATTTTTTTAATTTGCAGAATTTTCTAAAAATTATAGAAAAAATTGAATTAATTTTGAAATATATTTAAAAGTTCCGAAAAAAAAATCAAAAATTATTTTGAATTTGGACAAATTTAAAACCACTTCTAGATTTTTCAAGATTTTGAAATAAAATTTTAAAGCCTTAAAAGGATGTCTAGACTATTTAAAATTAAAATAATTTAACTTCTAATTTAAGAACTATTAAGTTAAAAAAATAATTTTTCAGTTTTTAATGAGACTCGCTTAAAATTACTTAAAATAATATAATTTTGAAAATTTTTAAAGTTCATTGCTTGATTCTTCAAGCTAGAATATTGAAAATGTTAAGGTAAATTTATATTTTTGGAACTTAATCTGAATATTTGAACTTTATTAATTGGTTGAATTTAAAAAAACATGAATGGAGCTTTACTTTGAATATAAAAATCTGATTAATAATTAATTTGATAAAACGATTTTAGATCCGTTTAAAATTTGAGAATTTCCAGATTGTAACTATTTTAATTCGAAAATCTCAATATGAATTGAAATTAATGTATCATTTATTCCGATAATTTTATTTTTAAATAAAAATTTTAATGATTTATCAATAAAATTTTTTAATTTAAAATTTTAGGCCTTCCCTTATATTATTTTTTATATTAAATTGAATAAATAAATTTATTAATACATATATTATTTCTATTAATGGATTTAGTCATTAAAAATGTTAATGTGCGTTTGAAACTTTAGAAACTATTTTCTACTTAAAAAAGCTCCATAATAATATAGTCGAAATTAAAGATTTTTATTAAGTTTAAAATATTGTTTAAGTTTAAATTATTCAATAATTGTTATCCTATATAATTTGATATTTTTTAGTTTATAAAAAGAATAAGTATTTAATATTTAGCAATATTTCATTTTTCATTTAAGACGAATAAATTGAAACCAATTATTTAAAAGAACACAATTTTAATTGTTGTGTTTAAGAAATGTTTTATTTCTTAATGAAATTGTTAAATCTGGACATATAAAAAACAATTGAACACTTATTTTTGGTAAATAAAATTTGAGTAATTTTAAGAAATATCTAGAAGTTTTGAAAAGATTCAAAATTAATTAGAAACTTGAAATGATTTCAAGTAATTTAAACGAAGTATGTAAACATATTTTTTCAGAACTTCTGAATGTATTTTTAAATTCATCGATTTTTTCCTACAATTTTTGGAAAACCCTGCGAATTAAACAAAAAATACTTAAAATTGTCCTGGTTCTTTTCTGATAATTTTTTTAATTTCTTAAAATATTTTTAAATTTTCTGTTACAATAATTTTTTTAAATAAAAAATTATTGTCAATTTTTCTAAAAATCTTTAAAAAATGTTCTTATTCTCAAGGACGCTTGAACTTTTGAAAATAAAACTAATTCAACTTCTAATTTAAGAACTGTTAAGTTTAAAAAATAATTATTTATCAGGTTTTAAAAGTGAAAAACTTTTAGACTTCAATTTTAAAAGTTGGAAATTCAAGAGTTTTACTTTGAATGATTTACAGGATTTTAATGATTATAAGGTTTTTTTTAAAGCTCTCAAGGTAATTTAATAAATTTTCTAGGATTTTAGAAAATATCACCAGATTTTATAGAATTTCAAGAAATATAATGATAATTTAGCGGTTTTGAAGAATTTATTTTTAAAAAAAAGTAAGGTATTTCTTAGGCATTCAAAAATTTTAAGAAAATTCTTCGAAATTTTACACTTTTAGACTAAATTTTCAAAATTGGACGGTTTTATTAGAAAAGATTAGAAGTTGCATCGTTTCTAATTTAAAGCTTATAAAATGAGACAATTTTATTTTAAATATAAGAATCGCGAATTTCAATGAATTAAGATTATAAGAAAATTTCGAAAATAGGGCAAGTTCAAAGCATTAAAAACGAAATATTTTCCAAATATAATTTTGACATTTCGATAATTAAAAATACAAAGAAATTAAAACTGCATTATTTGTAATTAAAAGCGTTTGAAATTGAAAAATCTTATTTTGAATTGAAGAATCTCGAATGTGAATAATTTAAGATTAATATTTCGAAAATAGGGCAAGTTAAAAACTTTAAATATTAGATATTTTTAGATTAGAATTTACAAAATTTCCAAATCATTCTTCTGAAGTTTATTCATTTAGTTATGTTTTATCATTTGGTTGAAAATTAAAATTTTTGTAAAGGTTTTTTTGTTTAATTCATCCGTTTTAGGAGAAATTTCATTTTTCTCGAATAAAAATGTAACTTTTCGGTTGAAAATTTAACTCTTTTTTTTTGTTTAATTTTGTCTTTTTGATTGTAAAATTCACCGACTTTAGTCAGAAATTAAATCTCCCTTGGATGAAAATGCAACTATTTGGTTGAAAATTCAACTCATAATTTTGGTTTAAAAATTCTACTGTTTAAATATAATATTTGGGTGTTGGAAAAAGAACTGAAATATTTTTATGGATGAAAATTCAACTATTTTTTAACATTTGTGTTTGTATTTATTTAATAAAAATCCATCATTTTTAAGAAAAAAGTCATGTTTTTTGGATGAAAGTTTTACCTATAACAAATATTTCGTTTTTTATTACAAATTCTATTATTAATTTTTATAATCAATTAATTAAATGAGCAAAGCATTTTAAATATTTTAGGGTATTTTGTTCAGTGCCTTGGCGTTTTTCAAGAGTTTCACAATTTTTTAAAAAGATTTCAAAAGATTTTAAAGGATTTCAGACATTTTAGGTTACTTAAAATTATTACAAGTAATTTTTAATTAATTTCAGTAGTTTAATGGGAATTCAAAGTGATTTCAATATTTTAGAATAAAAAATTTTCCGAAAATATATCCTGATTTGATAGAATTTCCCGAAATTTAATTATAATTTAGTGGTTTTTAAACAATATTTTTAAAAAAGTAAGATATTTATTAGGACTTTAAAGATCTGAAGAGAATTCTTCTAAATTAACTTAATTCAATTAATTTTTTGACTGCATTAAAGTGATTATTTAATACATCGTGATAATCAATGAATAAAATGAGCAAAGGATTTTTAATCTCTCTTACTGTACGTAATTTTTAGTTTCCAGAAATCTTTTAATATTTTTAACATAGAATCTTTTATAAACAGAATAAAATAGTACATATTTCGGAAAAAAATGTGAAATTTATTAATTTATTTAGAACAAAGAAATGTATTTTCTACGAAGTTAATTAACGAAATCCTTCAAACAAAATACTTGAATCCTCAAACAAAGAAGAATAAGTTTCAACTAAAAAGTTTCATTTTCATTGGAAAAATGATATTTCTACTAAAACCTATGAATTTTTAAATCAAAGAGATAAATATTAATTTTCAAAGAAGAAATGAGTTATTACGAAAAAAAATCAAATTTTCAATCCAAAAAGACGCATTTTTAACAACGAAAATGACTTTAACAAAATTGTTGAATTCTCTACAAAAAAGTTGCATTGATTTATTTTAACAAAAAATGAATCTACAAAAAAAATAATTTTCAATTTAAAAAGACAAGTTCTTTCAGCCAAAAAGGATGAAAATGTAAAAAATAGTTGCATTTTTAATTTTATCGTAATACCACAAAAAGTACTATATTAGTACTAAAAGTACTATGAAATAGTTAAATTTTCAAAAAATCGGTAGAATTTTCAACCAAAAGTATATCTTTTTAACAAAAATAGTTTAATTTTCGACCAAAAACTTGCATTTTTATCCCAAAAAGATAAAATTTATCTTCAATTAGGAGCTAAATTAAAAAAATTTAATTTAATTTAAAAAAAGGTGAATTTTTACTCAGAAAAGATTTCAGTTCTCTTTTCAACACCAAAATATTAAATTCAATCAAAAAGTTTGACTTTTTTCAACAACTTAATTTAAACAAAAAGTATGACTCTTCAACAAAATTATTGAATTTTCTACCAAATAGTTTCATTTTTATCCAAGAAATATGTATTTTGTGCTAGAGCAGGTGAATTCTAAAATTCAAAAGACAGCGTTTCTACAAAGAGCTTGAAATTAAAACGTTCGATTGAAACTTTAGAAAATATTGAAATTGAATCGATTAAAAATTGAATATTTTAGACTAAAACAATATTTTATAACAAATAATATTGTTTCAGTCTAAAATATTCAATTTTTAATCGATTCAAATTCAAATTTTTTTGCAAGGAAATTTTAAATTTTTGATGTTTAAGTAACAATTGCACACTTATTAATTTTTGAAAAAATTTGAGTAATTTTTAAGAGGTATATTAGGAGTTTTGAAAATATTCAAAAATAATTTTAAACTTGAAAGGATTTCAAATTATTCCAACGAAGTGTGTACCTTCAAAATTCGAATATACGTATCGAAATTTTTGTGCAAATAACTACAGCCTAATTTTAAACAAAATTTAGATTTTTAAAAATTCCAAACAAAAAAATGTAGAAATTTTTTAAAAACTGTGAAAGGCTTCAAAAGAATAAAAACATTTTCTTAAGATTCTTAGGAAAATTGAAAATAATTTTTCATTTTGGAAAATTATTTTGACAGAATATTCAAAAAGATTAAAAAAAATTAAATTAAACATTTTTTCTTAAACTTGTAGGATTTTTTAAAAGTTGTAGAAAAAATTCGATTCATTTCAAAAGATATTTAGAAGTTCTAAAAAATTTCAGAAATAAATTTAAAACAACTTCTAGACTTATCAAGATTTTGAAATGAAATTTTGAAGCTTTCAAGGATGTTTAACCGTCAAAGTGCATACATGGTAAAAATCACGGTAAAGTGCATCGTGGGTGTTAAATACCCCAGCGTATTTAATCATGTAACTTATAACTATACTTTTGAAATAGTGTACTTTCATAAAGAAAATATTGCAGCATGGGTGCTTTCAAAAAAGATATTTATTTGCACAATTGAAAAGTTAATTTTATGATAAAAAGATGAATCAGATTTGTTGCTTTTAAATCGATTTATTATGATAAAAATTAAAGAACTTTGACATGTAATACTATAAAAATACAAGAAATTAATAAAAACAAACATGATTAGAAAGTAAACAAAGATCAAAAAAATTTCAACAAAAATTTGCTCCAAAATTACTTTTTCACTCACTAAGTGCACACTGGGTGTTCCATACCCCGCGATGTTTTTACTTCTACTTTCAGCAGCTGCTGTTAAATGGCGACACTTACTCAATTTTTTCGAATTCAGTATGGTTTTTAAGAGTTTGAAAATTGCTTGTTCTAGCTTAAAATTGTTTAAAATCATATGAATAAAAACATTTTGAGTTCATTAATTCTTTAGTTCAGAGAATTATAAATTATAACGTGGATTAAATTTTTTAAATTTCTATCTGAATCTTTGAACTCATACATTTATAAAAATAAAAAATTGTTAATTGTGCAGTTTATCTGCATTTTATTTTGAATTGTTTAACTTAATTTGCAGTTCACTTTTTATTACTTGAAATGGAAAATTTTTGGCTTCAGAGTTCGAATTTTTTAAGTTTATTGGTCGTGAACTTGTTTTCGAACCGAGAAACGACTGGGAATTTCTTTCTTGGATTAAAACGGTCACTCTGTTTTTTCATATTTAAAAATGGTTTACAATTCCTTTTTTTTTTATAAATTCACCTTGAATTTTTATCTATTTCATCGAATTCTTCTCGTTTACCTGAAATTCTTCTAAATTGATTCCAATTTCACGGAAATCAGTGTAATATTTTTGATTTTCAAAGGTTTTTCCAATTGATTTGAATGCTTTTGAATTCAACTTGAATTGTTTTGACATCTTTAAATTTATTCTGAACTTTTCACCTTTTGAGTCCCTATAGGGACCAAATCCGCATTCGAAAATGCATTCCTGAAAGGTTTTCCAAGTGCAGGATACGACCAATATCAACATTGGATATGTTTCTATTTCAGTCAGTCATATTCGCGCCACAAGTATCTAAACTTCCGTCAGTTTCGAACAAGTGCGTCTGTCTACTAATTCGACTATTTTCCAGCTTCTCTATTTTTACTAATGGTACCTCTCGATGATTAGAGGTCTAGTGGGAGGAAAATAAAAGACCGAGTGAGAAAGATCGGCCGCGAAAGGGAGAGGGAGAGTCAGAAAGTAGTAGGGCGGGAGGAGATGTAGCAGTAAATAAATATCTCGGTAACGCTAGAGCAGAGTTCAGTCCTATGCGGGTATCACACGACTGATTTATCACTCTTCACCTTTACATCCAAAGATCCAAAAACCCACAATTCCGCGCAGATCTTTTACTATGTTCACCATTTCTTAACTCAATTGCGCAACGCTTTTTTGACACTACCTTGCAGCTGGAATTTTACGAACATGTGAAATTTGTTTTCCCATTGAAAAAAAGCAAAAAAAAAAAAAATATCAGTGACTCGAACTATATACCCCAAACTCGACAGTGTTACCTACACTTGGATAAAAAATGGCTCGAACGATCCAAATCGTTTTTCTTATACTCCCGGCGATATGGATGCAAGTATCTGGATCATGTTTTTACGTTGACAGAGAGGATTTGCTCGCATATTCTTGCAGTGGAGGCCACGTTGCTGATTTGAATGGAATTCCCGAAGGAGTTGAACAACTGCACATCTCGAGAATGCAAATTCCGATAATTACTCCGCACACCTTCTCGCGTTTCAGAGAGAGTCTTCTGGTCCTCAAGTGTTCCGAGTGCGAGATTAATGACATTGAGCCAAACTCGTTCAGTCACCTGCCCTATCTTCAGCAATTGAGTCTGGACAATAATAAACTGACTTCGGTGAAAGCTTCCTGGTTGGAAGGCATCAAAGAACTGACCTTCCTCGATCTCACTTACAACCAGATAGAAGAGATCGAAGACGAGGCTTTCGAGTACCTGACTGGTGTCACTGATCTCCGACTCTCTGGCAATCGACTCAAGTGTCTGAATATTGACGCCTTGGCTCACATGGAGAATTTAAACAGGATATTCCTGAGCGAGAATCCGGACTTTCAGTGTCCCAATGCCGTCACCAAGTACTTAGCGGGTCGACAGGTCACTCTGCAGAAAGATGACACCTGGAACGCAATCGCTCATGATCTTGTTTCAGCGAGTGGAGCTGGTCAGAAAGATTGGCGGAATAGAAGACCCAGTTTTCATCCCACTACCACCCCTTTTTGGGAAAAATTAACTGATGCCAGGAGACTCCCAACCACCGAATCTCAATGGTCCATTTATCTCTCGAGTTTAGAAACTAAATCCCTATGGCCTGCGACTACCGAAGCTGATGTCGCTCGTCAGGATGTGGTTCCTAATCGAGGCAGCAGCAAATATACTTCCCAATCTACTCCGCAAACTTACACGCCTCCGATGGAAAGAAACTGGATGACGACTCAAGCACAAACACCTTATTGGTCTTCCGAAAGCACCACGGAATACATTCCAAGGTCAAGACATCTAGACACAAATGATCCTACTTATCCAACTGAAGACACGTCCAGAACAGTGGAAGTATCGACTGAAACTGTTTACCCTGGTCCAAAAAGTGGCAATCAGCAGTCTGTTTTTGTTCCCAGGGTTATCTATCCAGAAATGGTGGAAAATTATCGTGAATTTGAGGAGACCTCGACCCTTTCCAGTGCAGTAAAGTCGGAAACTGACAAGCCATTGCCAGATTGTCCGAGTTGTTCATCGGCTATTGGGGCAGTGATGCAAGTCCTTTCCTTATCGGTCCTTCTCTCAACTTCCAAGATCATCCTGGTTGCTGATGGTCTTTAGTTTGATGAAAATGAGAGAACTTAGATTTTTAAGAGCCTCTATGTTAGACTGCATTCTGCACTATTAGCGATAGTCAAAATTTCGGTATCGCAAGAATGCACCGCGAGTGATTTAGACTAATTTCTATGTGATTCCGACAATCGATATAGACCTGGTGCTGATGGAATCTGTGGTTTTATCGCAAACCTGTGCGGGCATTTATAGTGAAACCTTATGATTCTTTGTGACTAAACTAAACTGTAGCGACACGTTTTTTTAAACGAAACATCTAATGAAGAAAATTAAACCTTTCGAGGTTTTACTGGAAATCCAAGTTGGATGGTGGTTTCGAGATTTGGAGGGACCCATGCAGTTTATTCTGTAGGTAATCTGCAAATTGAATTGTTGAGTCGCTAACATTTTTAATTGACAATTATTATTTTATTGAAGAGTGTCTAAATGTATCGGAAAAATCCGGCTATTAATTTTTTCTTATCCACTCTGTCAATGTTGAAGCATTTCTGAATTACGTAAAGTTTTTGTTGGCTAGATTTTGTTTCGTAAATTTATTTAGGGGAAATTGAAAAATAATGTCAGACAATTTTTTGTGGAGGGGTACAATTTTACGGTTTTTTTTTAGAAGATAAATTTTCAATGCAGAAGATTCATTTCAAGATTCTTCAATAAAAAATAAAACTGTTCAGTTTTGTACCCCTTGAATTAGAATGGATACCATTTCAACCCTGTTTTTTAATTACATTGTCCAACTTGAAAAATGTTAGTCTGAAATTATCTAATGTTCAGAGCTTCTGATTAAATTATTATAAATGGTTTAATTTTCAACCGAAAAAATTAATTTTTAACACAGAAGATTAATTACAAGATTCCTCAATAAAAAATAGAACTATGCAATTTTGTAACCCTTGAATTAGAATTAATACAATTTCAAATAATTTTAAGTTTAATTTATTTACTTTGAAACGCTTTTATTTTGTTAATATTTATTTTACGTGATATAAAATTGTTTTGATTTTGAACGATTTAAATAAAAAATCTTTCCATATATTTTGTTTATTTCAAACTTTTTCAAATTAAAATTATTAATTATTTATTCAAAATTTCTTGAAACTCTTCATACATCAACTATTTTTGTTTTAATTCGGTTTTTTTTTTGTTTAAAAATTCAATTTTTAAGTATAAAATTGTATCGTTTTTGCAACTAATTAGTTAAAAATTAAACTTCTTCATTCGAGGATTCAACTATTTTCTTGAAAATTCGTATTTTTTGGTTAAATTTGACTGTTTTTCATTTAAAATAAACTTTTTTTTGTTTTTAAAATATCCAGTGTTAAACTATTCGTTGGAAATTCATATTTTTTGTTGGAAAATTGACCTGTTTCGTTAAAGGTTGAACTTTCTTAAAGTGTAATTTTTGTTTGTTAAAGATTCATCATTTTAGTTGAAACCTATTTTCTGTGGTTAAAAATTCGTTTTTTAAAAATTAAAAATCAAATTTTTTGACTGAAAAGTTAACGATTTTAGTGGAACATTTACAATCAAAGTCGAAAATTTACTGTTAAAATACGTTGTTAAAAGTTATTTTAATTTATATAACGTTTCATCTCCTTTGTTAAAAATTGTAATATTTTGTGCAAAATTCTATTATTTTTGTTAGTTGAAAATACATTTTTTAACTAAAAATGTAACTTTTTTGTTTTTTGTTGAAAATTGACCTTTTTGACTGAAAATATAACTATTTTGTTGAAAAATTCTGTAAGTTTTTAGTGAAAAATAATTTTTTTAAATTGAAAATCTAGCTTTCGTTTTTGGTTGAAAATTGAACTTTTTTGGTTGAAAATTCGTCTTAATTATATAGTAAAACTCATTTTTTTTGTTTAAAATTTCCTCTTCTTTAATTAAAAATGCAATTGTTTGGTCGAATATAAATTTTTTCGTAGAAAATGGATAATGTTTTGGTTGCTAAATTCAACTGTTTTACAAAAAATTAATTATTTGTCTTGAAAGTATACAAAAAATTTCAATTTTAATCGAGGATTCAACTATTTTCTTGCAAATTCCTATTTTTTTGTTAAATTTTACTGTTTTTCATTTCAAATAAATTTTGTTTTGGCTAAAGTATTTATTGCATTATTCGTTGGAAATTCATATATTTTTTTTGTTGAAAATTAATTTTTTTGCCTCAAAATGTAACGATTTTAGAAGAATATTTACAATTAAAGTAGAGCATTAGTTTGTTGAAATACGTTGTTAACATTTTTTTTAGCTAACGGTTCAACACTTTGGTTAAAAATTTAACTATTCTGTTGAAAATTCTGTTATTTTTTTTTGTTAAAATACATTTTTTTAACTTAAAATGTACAATTTTCGGTTTTGCTTTAAAATCGACCCTTTTGACTGAAAATTTAACTATTTTGTTGAAAATTTTGTTACTTTTTAGTGAAAAATAATTTTTTCAATCGGAAAATCTAACTTTACAGAAAATTAATTATTTGTCTTGAAAGTATAATGAAAACTTAAATTTTCCATTTGGGGTCGAAAATTAGTCTTTTTTTAGTTGTACATTCAACTATTTGTTTGAAAATTCATGTATTTTGTTGAAAAATTGTTTTTGGTTTTGAATTAAATCTTTTTTAGTTGAAATATTAACTATCGCATTTTTTGTTTAAAATTTACGTTTGTAGGAAGAAAATGCAACTGTCTTCTACAAAATTAAATTACTTAGTTCAAAAGCAACTATTTTTTGGTTGAAGTTTGATTTTTTTTGTTTAAATATTCGATTATTTGGTTGAAAATTCATCTTTATAGAAAGAAAATTCAACAATTTGGTTAAAAGTTCAACTAAATCTTTTGTTTAAAACTAAACTAATTTATTGAAAATTCATCTACTTCGTTTTTTTTTAATAATAATTCATCTTCCAGAGCAGAAAAGTCATATTTTTACGTTAAAAATATTACAAGTTCTAAATGATGTTCTTTGAATATTAATGGCTAGGAAAAATTAAAAATTTGCCAGAAAAAGTGAGAGAATTTTGAAAATGAAGTTTTTTGGCCACCCTTTCGATATTTTTTTCTTCAGTTTTTTATATATAGTTTCATGAAAAAACTCTGAAGTGGTGATTTTGAGGCGCAAACTCTATAATTTGAATCGAAACAGAAATTCACAACAAAAATTGAAGTGCATTAAATTTCACGTGAAAATAAAAAAAAAAGAATTTTTCATTTCATCTAGTTTAGGTAGTTTTTGAAATGTTAATATTACTTGTGCACAGTGAACAAAATATTTAGAATATGAGTGAAAAAAAGAATTTATTTTATGTGACTATAAAATTTTATTATTGGTTTATCTTTATAATTTCAAAATTATGTGAAAAAAGGAACATTTGATCTTTTTTTCTTATTGTTAAGAGGAGTTTAATACTTTAAAATTTTTGTCGTGACAAATTTTAAGTAGCATTCTCTCAAGTCGAGAAATATTAAAAAACCGTTAAAAACTGAAATGTTTCACACTTTTTCAAAAATTGTAATAGGGATATTTAAAAATATTTATTGATTAAATACTTTTTTCGATGTCACATTATAGAGTTTGAGTCCTAAAAGCAGCGATTCGGAGTTTAAGAAATTAAAATATACATAAAAACCTAAAAATAAAAATTAGGTTTATTCAATAATCTCTCGCACAATTTTTTTCCTTTGGTTTACAGCATAATCGTGAGGCATCACTGAAATACTTTCACTTGAAAAACGAAAGGCAAGGTCTTTTCGTTGATTTCGACATTTCTTTACAAATTCAATTGTCAGATTTTTGTTGGCCTTTTAAGGATTTCAGCGCTGCCGCGAAGGTGAAAAAAAAAAGAATAAATATAGAACTCCGTGGACACAACATTTTTGTTAATCTAACCTTATTTCTGTCAAGGCTTCAATTCTTTAAAAAAATTCCCTGTTCAAAATGAGAATTATAATTTTTTTGGGAAAATTATACGTTTCAGATCTAAAATATAATTATTTTTGTAAATTCTCTGATCCAATTAAAAATTACAAATAATTGCATCGGAACATTTTCTCGTCCAAGCCAAAATTATGTTTTTTCTTAAAAATTCACTGTACCGGATAAAAATTATCATTTTTAAAAAATTTTTCATGATCAAAGTAAGAAGTATAATAATTCTTTTAGAAAATTCCCTTTTCAAATCAGAATCAGAATTCTTTTTAAAAATTCCCCGTAGTGAGTTAAAATTGTAATTGTTTTGGAAAACTCACTGACCACATGTGTGAATTGTATATTTTGTTTTTTGAAAATTCCGAAAAACCCGAAATGTCAAGACATTTTTTTCAAGTCAGAGAATTTTTTCAAAAGCATGCTTAATTTTTTTTGAATTTCAATACAATTACTGAAAATTAAATCATTATATTTTTTATTCAAAGTGGATAGTTTTTGGTTGAAAATTCGTCTATTTTTATCTATATCAATCTCCTTGGTTAAAACTTCATCTTTTTAATAAAAATTCAATTATTCTAGTTGAAGATTTATCTTTTTAGTTAAAAATTCATCTCTTTGGTTGAAAATTCATTTTTAACCGAACATTTAACCAGTGAATTTTTTGTTGACAATTCAACTATTCCAATGAAAGATTCATCATTTTAGTTGAAAATTCAACTGTTCCAGTTGAATATTCATAATTCTAGGTGAAAATTCATTCGTGTTTTTAACGGATAAATGAACTATTCCATTTTTACTTGAAAATAGATTTTTTCTAGTTCAAAATTAAGCTTCTGGTTTGAAAATAAGATTTTTTATTGGAAATTTAATTCAGTTAAAGATGCATTATTTTAGTTGAAATTTATTTTTGTTGAATGTTAATTTTACCAACTAAAAAGTTAACTATTTTGTGATGGACAATTTATCTTTTTTAAGGAATATTCACGTAATTTTTGAAAATTTGTTGTTTTTTGCAGACAATTAATCTTATTGTTTAAAGATTCATTTTCCTGGTTAAAAATTCAAATATTGCATTTAAATATTCATCATTTTAGTTGAAAATTCATATTTATAATTAAAAATAAAACTTCTGCGTTGAAAGTTAAAATATTTTTTAAAATTTATGTTGTTGGTTTAAAGCTCATCTATTCCGGTTAAAGATTCATTAGTTTAATTCAAAATTCATTCAGTTAAAGATGCATTATTTTAGTTGAAATTTATTTTTGTTGAATGTTAATTTTTTCAACTAAAAAGTTAACTATTTTGTGATGGACAATTTATGTTTTTTAAGGAATATTCACGTATTTTTTGAAAATTGGTTGTTTTTTGCAGACAATTAATCTTATTGTTTAAAGATTCATTTTCCTGGTTGAAAATTCAAATATTACATTTAAATATTCATCATTTTAGTTTAAAATTCATATTTATAATTAAAAATAAAACTTCTGCGTTAAAAATTAAAATATTTTTTAAAATTTATGTTGGTTTAAAATTCATCTATTCCGGTTAAAGATTCATTAGTTTAATTCAAAATTCATCACTTTGGTTGAGCATTTGTTTGTTTCTTTGGTGAAAAATTAATTTTTTTTTATTTAAAAATCTAAGTATTTCATTTTTGGTTGAAAGCTGATGTTTTTTTAGTTGAAAATTCAAATATTTTGTTGAAAATGGATCTATTTTAGTTGGAAATTCAACAATGTGGTCGCGATTTCGTGTTTTTTTTACAGAAAAATCTTTATTTCATTTATAAAATTAAACTTTTTGTTTGAAAATTCAACTATGTGGTTGAATTTTAAGTGCAACACGGTAAAGTAAATATTGGTTTGAATTATTATTTAAATTCGTGGTCTCTATGGAGTAACTCAAGAAAGGATTATTATGTTTTGTAATATTATTTAATTATTGAATTAATCGATGGTGCTAATATTTATAATAATATCTTTTAATATAATTGTCAAAGCTTTCTAAATTAAAAAGATTAATGGAATCCCTACAAACTGAAAAAAGACATTATTGTGTTGAAAAACGTTCAAAAATCGGGAAAAAATTGCAAAATCCACAATTTTTAAGTCACGAAATTTTTTTTACCGAAAAAACAAAATGATAACGATTTTTTTTTTGGACATTTCTAGTTCCACATATTTACCTTTTTCCAAAATGTGTGCATGTAACTCAATTCAAAAAATATTTTTTGCATATTATCAAGAAATTATAAATTTAACATTTTAAAAAATTGTTTGTTCTAAAAAGAGAACAAAAGATAATCGATATAAAAAATTTGAATCTCAGCTCCAACGTGTCGATAAATTTTAGAATTTTCACTCCGCACTTTTATACACATTTAACGAAATGAAATGATTAATGATAAAATAAATGATGATGTGGAAAACATATGAATAAATTAATTCCTTTTCATAAATTTAAATGATAAATTAAATCGTTTTTCGTCATTCTTAAATGGAATGGATAAACAAACTTGGGTTTCTTGTCGTTTCAGGAAGAGTACATACTGTTAGGCACAGTGCCCTCTCTTAACTCAATCAATCTGTAAAATTATTGCTGTGTAGAACGCGTTTCTCTCTACATTCTGATTCTACACACATTGATCTTTCCTTACTCATCGTCATTGGCGAAGAGACCTTCGATGTGAGATGAATCTTATTCGTTTAGATTGATACTCAACAAAAGTCATTGTTTGAATGAACATGATTTATTATGTATTTATACGACGGATTTTTTTTTCAAAATTTAGAAAATGAATAATAATTTGAAGGGGTGCAGTACAGAACCAACATTTGTACCGAAAATGGGGTTTTTGTATAAAAAATTTAAAAAGAGTCAAATACACGTTGTATTGAAAAGATTTTTAATATTGTAACAGGCCTCGGACTCACCACACTATTTACACTGATTTACTCTTTTTTCTCACAGTTGTCTGCTAATTCCACTATTTCTTTACATCTTCTTAAAAAATGGTATTTTTAACTTCTTCACTAATTGGCTACAAATTTCCTCAATGGTTGAATAGCGACCGTTCAAAATGATGAATTTTTAAGCAAGGAAGAAAAGAGCTTTTAACAAAAAAGCGGATTTTGAAACCAGACAGTTAAATTTTTAATGAAAAATATAAATTCTTCACAAATAACATAAGTTTTCCAAAAAACAGTTGACTTCTCTACCATAGTACCATGTAGTTACATTTTTAACCAAGAGGATTAATTTTCTACTAAAATACGAATTTTCGACAAAATTCACGGACTCTGAACCAAATAGTTGAATTTTCTACTAAAAAATTTTAATTTTTAACAAAAATGAAATAGTTAAATTTGCAGTTAAAACTATCAGTTTTAAAATAAAAAGTCGAATTTTCAACTGAAATAGTAAATCTTTCAAGCAAAGATATTCAATCTGCAAATACTAATGTTCAGCAAAAAATATGATAGTTGATAATTAAAGCACAAAAGATTATAATTTAAAATAAAAAAACAGCAAGATAATTTAATAAAAAAGACGAGTTTTCAACAATATGCTTGCATCCTGTCTCAAATAAAACAAATTAATTTTTGACCATACATTGCATTTTTGATCAAAAACTTTGATTTTCTACCAACAAATAAAAATTGTAAACAAAATGCATATATTTTTTACCAAAAAGTTTAATTTTCAACTAAGAAGATTTTCGGTTCGGCCAGAAAATATTAATTTTTAACAGATTACATAAATTTTCTACCAAATATTTGAATTTCTACCTGAAAGATGAATTTTTCTAACAAAATGAACTTTTAAACAAATAGTTTAATTTTGTACCAAAAAATTCGAGTTTTCAACAAATTGCGTACACTTTTAACTAAATATTTTGAACAATGGATGTGATTTTAGTGAAAATTTTATTTGAATATTTTTTAGTCTATATTCATTTCGTTTTTAAAAATGTTAAATTAAAGAGTTGAATTTTTCAGCTAAAAAACTCATTTTCAACTAGAAAAGACAATTTTTCTATAAAAACGTTCAATCTGGAAATATGAATTTTCATGAAAAACGTATTTCACAACCGATCAGTTGAATTTTGAACAAAATAGTTTCATTGTCATTTAAAAAAAAAATTATTTTGGCTAAACAAAAAAAACAATAGTATCAACTAAAATAAAAAATTTTTAACCAAAAAATTGATTTTCTTCCAAAGAATACGAGTTTCAACAAAGTACATCAATGTTTGATCAAATAAATGATTTTTCTTACAAATCGCGTACTTTTCGAGCCGAAACATACGAATTTTTTTATAAAACAGTTTAAGTTTAAACTTAAAAATGTGCCTTTTTAATAAAACTGTTAAATTTTTAACTAAGAAGAATGACCTTTTAAGAAAAAAAGTTTGGATTTTAAACAAAATAATTCAATTTTGAACCAGGTAAGAAAACTTTTAAATAAAATAGGTGAATTGTTAAGGAAAAATGTGATAGTTGAAACCCAAAAATAGTTGGATATTCTTATTACGTTTATTAAACGTAATAAGAATATCCAACTATTTTTCGAATTTAAAGGTTAAAATGAGGAAAAGGGAACACTGTGAAACCCTTGATAAATAAATAGGAATTTTGATCATTCATAAACAAAGAAAATTTTTTAAAAAAATATTGGAGTTCATTTTCAATATTTAAACAATTTTGTGAAACTATTTTTGTGCCACTATTTTGTCAACCTTTTCCTGGCCATATCTTCACAGAAGTTTTTAAAATCCATGAAATAATAAAACACTTTTTTTAAATAGAAAAAGCTCTCAAATAATACTATTTGTCGTTTTTCCATAGAAAAGTAATAATCCAATTCTAACCCAAATTCTTGAATCATTATTGACTACAACAACAAAAAACACTTTTTAAAACTATTTTCACTAAATTTTTTGACTTTCCGTTAGGACGTTATTTCTTGAAATTATTATCGTTTATTTATGAAAAAAATTTATGCTTTTCTTCTTTTTATAGATTTAATGATATAATATTCTTGCAAGTAATTTTCTTTTGGTCGAAAAATAGTTTTTGTCGGTTAAAAATTAATTTTGTTGACTGAAAATTTCATAATTCGAGTTTTTATTGAAAATATATTTGTTTAAATTGAAAATTCAGCTATTTAGATGAAAGTTGAACCACGCAATTCAAAAGCATTCTTTGTTGAAGATTCATTGTTTTGGTTGGAAAATCTCATCGGTTGAAAATTAGTTTTTTTACCATAATTTTTATTTGTATTCGTAATTTTAATTGAAAATTAAACTGCTTGAGTAAAAGTTGAGTTGTTTCGTTAAAAATTAATTTTGCATTGTTTTAATTGAAAATTAAACTATTGGAATAAAAGTTAAACCACTTTGTTAAAAATTAATTTTTTAAACTGAAAATGTAACTATTTCAGTTTTTGTTGACCATTTATTTGTTTAAGTATAAGTTGAACCACTTCATTGAAAATTAATTTTTTAACTGAAAATTTGACTTCCATTTCAAGATTCATAATTTTAATTGAAAATTAAGCTGCTTGGGTAAAAGTTGAGCTGTTTTGTTAAAAATTATTTCTTTTTAGTTGAAGATTCATCTTTCTGGCTAGAAATCTACGTAGAATTATAATTTGGACTTTTGGATAGGCAATTTCATAAAGAATTATATTTTTTACTTTGGAACAGACAATTTCCGCATTGGACGGGAATTTTCTGAAAGAATTTTAATTCTAATTTCGAAGATAATAAAAAAAATCCCTGTTCCAAGTCAGATTTGAAACAATTGACTCAATTTGAAACTTCCCTCTTTCAAATTTGAGAAAAAGAGAGTTACTATATCTATGAATTAAAATATGAAAAAGAAATATAGTTCTATCTTGGAACAGGGAATTTTCGGGAAGAATTATTATAATTGTTTGAAAATAATTTAAATTCCAATTTATAAGAATTGAATTTAAAAAATTGTTTCAAATTCACAGTTATAACTCTTTTATATTCTTTATTATCTATTTCAAATCAGAATTTGAATTCATTTTCAAAATCCCCTGTTCCAAATCAGTAATATTTTTAATCTTTTAAAATGTTTAGAAATCTGTTGAAATCTTTAAAAATCGTTTGGAAATATTCAAGTCCTTTGAACTCGCAAATTGATAGATACAAAACCAGGGAATGACCGGGAATTAAAAAAAAAAATTCGAGTAGGCACCCTAAATTTGAATCAATATAACCTAATTACAAATGAGTTATATTTACTGCAATTCCAGAAGCTTTTTTTTACTGATTTTTCAGTAGAAAAAAATACCTTAGTTTCTGTAACATTTTCTGCCAACAAATTAGCGAAATTTCAGTGAATAATCAAGTGAGAATGCACTGATTCGGCCAGAAGCACGTCACCGATTCGAATGTAGAGTGGGGGGGGGG
>NC_046659.1:150108367-150112885 GCF_010883055.1 Belonocnema kinseyi | reverse complement strand
ATCTTTTTGGTTAAAAATAAAATTACTCTGTGTAAAGTTAAAGTATTTTGTTCAAAATTCATATTTTTGGTTTAAAATTGATCTACTCTAGTTCAAAATTTACCATTTTAGTTGAAAATTCATCACTATTCCATATTTGGTTGAAAACTGATATTTTTTAGTTCGAAATTAATCTTTTTGGTTAAAAATAAAATTACTCTGTGTAAAGTTAAAGTATTTTGTTCAAAATTCATCTTTTTGGTTTAAAATTGATCTACTCTAGTTCAAAATTTACCCTTTTTGTTGAAAATTCATCACTATTCCATATTTGGTTGAAAACTGATCTTTTTTAGTTCTAAATTATTCTTTTTGGTTAAAAATAAAATTGCTCGGTTAAAAGTAAGTTTCTTGATGAAAATTAATTTTTTTTTTGTTTAAAATTGATCTATTCTAGTTCAAAGCTTATCATGTTAGTTGAATATTCATTAATATTACAAATTTGGCTGGAAACTGATATTCTTCAGTTTAAAATTCAACTATTCGTTTGAAAATTAATGTTTAATATTATTATTTTTAGAATTCAATTATTTGTTTGCATATTCATATATTTTGTTAAAAAATCTATTTTTCTTTAAATTCAACATTGGAATAGTCGGTCTCTTTCTAATTGAACAAAGCAATAAGAGAATGCAATTTTTTTTAGTTGCGTTTGATCAATGATTGATAGACAGTAGGATGGCCCAAAAAACACTGGGTTTTTAGAGAGAAAAGGCAAACAACGATAGTTATGGGATTGGAGAATGCAGAGTTTTTCAAAAACATTTTTAAAGAATATTTAGATGTGACCCATCTTCTTTAACTTGTTACGCAAATAACATGGGCAAAGTCAATTTTTTTTTTAATTTAAGATTTTAACCATCAAGTTATCCACTTTTTAATTCCAACCTTTAGTATTTAGTTTTTGAGGTCGTTAGAATTTATGCAAAAGCATTTCTTACGTGAAAAATTCATACTAAATATTAACCATGGTTGCTTAAAAAGTGATAATTTCACTGTGTTCCCTTATTTTCAAAGACTGATAGTAGCCCTATAAATATATTTCTTATACTGAAACTTGGTGAATATTTTCCTCAAATGTTTGAAAATGTCATTTTTTTGAAGAAGCAGATTTAAAAAAAATTAAAATTTTAAATTTAAAGTCGATGGACCACCTCTAAATATTGTTTAAACATCTTTTTAAAAAAATACGCCTTCCTTCCACAATCCCATGAACTACAATTATTTTTATTTTCGCTCCTCAGAAAACCAAAAGTGTTTTGTTATGGTCATCCTAAAGCTTTTAAGAAAATATATCAAGGTGTCTACCCTACCTGTAAAACCTGCAAAACCTGCAAAACCTGGAATTGTTAGGGATTTTTTTTTGTATACTTGGAAAAACCGGGAAATTTCAGGGGATTTTTTTTCAAGCCTGGGAATTTTTTCGAGAGCGCGCCTAATTTTTTGAATTTGAATAAGAATTATTTATCATCTGTAAAAGTATCTTTGTATTAATGTATTTAACTATTTAGTTAAAAGTTAATTTTTTGGTTTGAAATTAATTCTTTAAACATGATTAAAATGATTGAAAAATCTTTCTTAGTTGAAAATTCAACAGATTTTAATTAAAAAATTAGAACCTTTTTGGGTTATAATATCAACTACTACATTTGCTGTTCAGAATTCAACTTTTTTAAAATAAAAATCTAATTACTGGGTCAAAATATCTCAAGTGTGCTACTTTAAATCGATAGTTATATTTTCAATCAATTTATACAGTTTTCGATTCGTTTTTATATCAAAATAAATACCCTAAAATATTTTTGAAATACATTTTTTAGGAATTATTAACAATCAAAGTTCTCGATTTTTTTTTTCAAAAATGGATTACTTGCGAACGGTTCATCGAAATTCAATAATTGAGTTATGAAAATTTTTATTACGAAGTACACCTTACGCTAAAAAATTATTCGGTAATAAAAACATTTTTTATTGTTTAAGTAATCTTTTGTTTTAAACAATTGAAAATTAATGAAACTGCTCCGCCTGTGAAATAATTCTTCTATGATCCAATAGATTCTAAAATCTCTTTATCATATTAAGTACAATAACAAAAAAAATCGATTTTCAACCAAGGTTGAATGGTTAAGTTTACAGTTAAAAAGATTGATTTAAAAAAATTATATTTTTGAAATCGTTCACTTTTTCACAAAATAGATGAATTTTTAATTAAAAGAATGAAGCATCATTTAAAAAAAAAACATTTTTGAACTACTGCAAAATACAAACTTTTTTTTTCATCCAAATTTTCGGAAGAGATTGTGGAATCTATTGGCACTTGGAAGAATTCTTTCACAGGCGGAGAAGTTTAATTAATTTTTAGTTGTTTAAAATAAACGATTATTTAAACAATAAAACAATATTTTTATCACCGAACAATTTTTTAGCGTAAGTGTACTTCGTAATAAAAATTTTCATAAGTCAATTATTAAATTTCGATGAATCGTTCGCGAGGAATCAATTTTAAAAAAAAATGATCAAGAACTTTGATTTTACTGTTAATTATTATTAATATTCCAGTTGCAATTTTAACTATTTCTTTGATTTCTGTTTAAATTAATTTTTTAAATGAAAATTCTATTATCTCAGTTGAATATTCTATTATTTTAGTTAGTAATTCATCTTTTTGATTGAAAATTAATTTTCTTGACTAAACATTTATTTATTTAATTGTTGGTTAAAAAATGATTTTTTCAGTTAAAAATTCGTGTTGTTTAGTAGAACTTAGTCGTTTTGGTCTAAAATTCAGTTATTTCTGTTGAAAATTCATGTATGTTGTTGAAAAATCGATTTTTTTTTAAACTAAGATTTTTATTTGAAAATGCATCTTTCTAGTTAAAAAATTAAAAGTTAAGCTTTTTTGTTAAGAAGTTATCTTTGTCATTGAAAACCATTTTCGTTTAGATTTAAAATGAATTTTTTTGGTCGAAAGCCAATTTTTTTAAAACTAAATATTAAACTATTCTATTTTTTGTTGAAAAGTGATCTTGTTTACTTCTAAATTCAATTACATGGTTCAAAATTTGTCTTTTTTAGCTGAGAATTCAACTATTTTATTGGAAATGTATGTATTTCGTTGAAAAATTGTCTTTTTTTGGTAAAAAATTAATCATATTATTTGAAAGTTAATCTGTTTGGTTAAAAATTCATTATTTTAGTTAAATATTGATCATTTTAGTTGAAAATTGATGTATTTTGTTAAAAAATTGATGTTTTTGGTAAAAAACTAATTTTTTGTTTGAAAATGTATCGTCTTGTTTTTAAATTTATCAATTTTAGTTCAAGATCCATCATGTTAGTTGAAAATTCATCACTTTAGTTCAAAATTTGCCTTTTTTAGAAAATGAATTTTTATAAACTGAAAAATGAATTTTACCATTTTTTCTTGAAAACTGATTTTTTTTAGTTTAAAATTTTACCAAAGTTTTGATATTTTTCCTTTTTTTATGTGAAAATTATTCGTTTTCGTCAAAAATTAATTTCTTTGTTTAAAAATCTTTTTTTTTTCGTAGAAAATGAATCTTTTTCTATGCAAATTCAATTATTTGGTTAAAAATTCATCTTTCAAATCTGTTAAATTGTTCTGAATTAAACATAATTATTTTATCCCTAGAAAAGGAATAGAAATACGATTTATAATAAACTCGAGAAACTGTTTACATGTTCGGATTCGTATTGTTTAAAAAAATTCGTCATGTTTGAATGGCTCTGTACTTTGAAAAATTATATCTGGGAAAAACTTTGAGATACCTGGACATAATCTGAAATTGTCAGGGAATTTTTTTGTAGGATTTTAGTATAGACACCCTGTATATAACGTCTGCCGATTTTAACTGAAAATCCTGTAAAAGTACATTTATTTTTCTTCGGAGTGTCATCATTAATAGACCAGTACAGTGGAACAAGCTGGCTGACCGCGGCCGGGCCTTAGTGAATTGAAATTAATTAAGAACTAGGATCGAATTCCATTAAGAGTGGCAATGGAATAATTTTGCAAATGTTATACACAGTAGAGCGGCGTAAATAATATTATTAGGATGGCGACTTGGCCGGGAAACCGGCAAATGACTGGGAAAAAATCAGGAATGTAATTTAAAAACCGGGAATTTACTTCTGTTTGTAGAAAAATTATAGGTTTTCATTATTTTAATAATTTGTTCAATTTGGAAAAATCAGTCTACAGTCGCATATTTTTCATATTATTTCAGTTTACTCTAAGCAAATCATAATTAATTATAGAATTTTTATATATTTATAAATTAAACTATTTGTTTGAAAATTTATGTTTTTTGTGACTGTTTCAGTTTGATTGGAAATTAATTCCTTCAACTGAAAAGGGGAAGGGTCGGTAAGGCCGGTTTTTGGCCTAATTTATTTTTGGACCAAAAAATCTGAAAAGATCATGGTAGTATCTTATAAGTATCCCGAGTCGATTGCACGCTA
>NC_046659.1:150105313-150108267 GCF_010883055.1 Belonocnema kinseyi | reverse complement strand
GTCAAATCTCTCGAAAATACAGTTGGTGGGTAGTGGTGTTTCCTATATTTGTAGGGGGGTGGGGGTGGCTGGGGGTGGAGGGTAGTCCGTTTAGCGTGCAATAGACTCGGGATACTTATAAGATACTACCATGAATTTTTCAGATTTTTTGGTCCAAAAATAAATTAGGCCAAAAACCGGCCTTACCGACCCTCCCCCTTTGAATATCCATTTTTGGTTGAAAGTTGATTATTCCTTGTTCAAATTCAACAATTTGGATGATTTTTTTTTCTTAAATTAAAACTTCTATTTTGTTGAGAATCCACATGTTTAGTTCGAAACCAATTTTTTTTTGGTAAAAATTTTCTTTTGATTTTGCACGTTTATCATCTTCTTTAAAACTCTTTTTTCGATTTACAATTTAAGTATCACAGTGAAATAATTATTATTTGTGTTAAAAATTTAGGTTTTAGGTTAGAAATAAAATTACTTGGTTGAAAGTTAAACTCTTTTGTTCATCATTTTAATTAGAAAATAATTTCTTCGTTGAAAAATGCATACAAATAATTTGCGTATTATTCCATTTATTTGTTATTAACAAATTTGATGATGAAATAGATAAATAGTGTAATTGGTAAAAAATGTGTGCTAAAAGTGTTTCATATTAATGTAATAATGATATTTAATTCCAAAAATAAATTAAAACCTTATAATAATTATTGTTATAAACAATTCTTGTTGCAAAATATTAAAATTTAAGATTTTTTCAAATTATAATTTCTTTCAATCGCCAGAACGATTTCGGGTGTTACTTAAAATAATATATTTTCAATAATATTGGATAAAATATAAAAATTTAAATTTTATAAACAAATTAGATAAACAAATTCAAAATTTTGGCCCTTTCGCATACACATTTTTTTGCACTAGAAATTTTTTAAGCTATTGGACGAATGACTGCTAGTCACAAAAATATTAGTTAAGTTAACAATAACCACTGTTATTAACAATTCTTGTGAAAAAATAATTAAACTTAAGGTTTTATCAAATTTAAAATTTCTTTTGATGGCCAGAATGGATACATATATTTCTGCAAATAACAGGTGTTCGATAATGGTTAGTAAAATGTAACAAACTGAATATTTATAAATAAATAAAATATTTCACTAAATATTACCAAAAGTACATTTTTTTAGGAATATCCGTAGCTATTCTAGGGATTAAAGAAAATTAAAATTTGATAAAAACTTAAATTTGAATATTTTGTCACGAGAATTATTTATAACAATGGTTATTGTTGACTTCTCAAATATTTTTGTGACTAGCATTCATTTGTCCAACAGCTTAAAACATTTCCAGTGCAAAACAATTTTTTTGTCTATGCGAAAGGGCCAAAATTTTGAATTTATTTATATAATTACGTTTATAAAAATTTGAATTGTTATATTTTATCAAATATTAATAAATATTTATTATTTTAAGTAATACCTGAAGTCGTTCTGGTGATTGAAGGAAATGATAATTCGAAAAAATATCAAATTTTAATAATTTGCCACAAGAGTTGTTTATAACAAAGATTATTATAAACTTTTTGATTAGTTTTGTAATTAAATTTCATTCATACATTAATATGAAGAAAGTTTAGCAAACAGAACATTTTGTTTACCGATAAAAACACTATTTGTTAATTGGTTCATAACAAATAAATGGAACAATGAACAAATTATTTGTATTCTTTGAGTCCATAAACATTCATTTAAGACAATATAAAGTTTACCTAATCAATTATTGAAGCGTACACAATTTTTATGTACAAAATTTCAGTTTTTCCATACTTTAAATGAAAACATTATCATATAAATTATTAAATTATTAATTATTAAATTATTAATTATTACTTCTTTTTCCCACCGTCCGTTTACAGACAGGGTCTTTTAAGTCATATTCAGTTTTTGAACTGTTTCTGGCTTTCAAAAAATTTAGTAAAATTCAGGGTTATCTTTTTAAGTGTCTACTACACGCTCCAGTTGATGTTGGTGTCAAACTTTAAAAACTTTTAAAAATAAACATAAAAATTTTGGAAAAAATAGAAAAAAATCGATGCTTCTTTAAATAATTCATAATTTTTTAAAAATAATTCCATGGAAAAAGTAGAATATTGAATGTTAACCCATATTTGTTTTTAAATAAATATTTATTGTACAAAAATAGACCAAAATTACATGAAAAACTTCTGTTGCTCATATAAATATCCGAAAATTCCAAATAAACCAAAACAATTAATGTTCACTAACTGGTGAAAACACTAACGCGGTTTACAGACAGGATCTTAAATGTCACTGTACGCACTTTCACTGCGCACCGCTCAAAGGTTAACTGACGAACTGCACCGCCACTCCTACCTAGCTATTTACAAGTGGGGAACCGAACTTCCATATTTTTCCAAAGGCGAGACATTCCAGTTTGAAAAATCTGCCTTAAAATTCCCTGTCTGTAAACGGAGGGTTAATAAACAAATAGTAGAGACAAAAGTTCGGGGCGTCAAGCTCTTCAGGATTTAATGAACTTTAATTTTTTTTAAATTCAAAATTGAACCAAAATTGAAGGCTCTGGACATTTTTGAAGGAAAAAAGTGCATTTCCTCCCGCTGTGTGCCACCCTAATTATATAAGGACACTTCTAGTCTTCTTCTTTGGCAACGAACTTGTTGACTAGCTTCAATCAGCGGCTTGTTCTCTCAGCTACTAAAAATACAAGGGCTCCAATGGGAGCACACAGTCAAGTTCGCGATGCCAGAGAAATTATCTCGGGAAACCAGGAATGCAGGGAGTCGTTTTTCCCGCTTCTCTCAGACTCAATGCTTTCGGTTTGTGTATTTAAGGGCATGTGACACAGCTAAATACCTATATTACCGACCACAGTTTTTCAGTTCACTGAATGTTTTTTTGAACCTGAGAACTTTTTTTGTAAATAAA
>NC_046659.1:150081182-150105213 GCF_010883055.1 Belonocnema kinseyi | reverse complement strand
AAAAAAGTTCGAACGTTCAAAAACTGTTGATATTCAGAAAAAAGATGAAATAATTTTCAGTGAAGTTCCGACCAAAATGTAGTACCTAAACGTACTTTATTGCACTCTAATACATTTTATAAAAGTTTCAGCTCGATATTTTACTTACAAAAAAAGTTCTTAGGTTCAAAAAAACATTCAGTGAACTGAAAAACTGTGGTCGGTCATATAGGTATTTAGCTGTGTCACATGCCCTTAATGCGCGGATATTTCACAAGCTGGCTGGTGCACCAGTTATTGCACCAGTAACGAGAGGCAAGGTTTATCTTTCTCTCGATAAATTCTCGTTAATTCTTATAATATGGACTAGTAAAACACCTCGCAACGCAAGCTTAATGTCTTACATATTCAATCGACAGCACTTTAGAATTTGCTCTGAATACCATAATGATGAGTTGTTATCGGATCGTGCGCACAAGTTGCGTAGTCGCTCTGCTCTGTTTTATCATTTCCGAGGGCCTTCGTGAGATTTTAAATCGTCTCTCTTGGATGATGATTTCCGTCTTCCGGATTTTCAGGCTGATGAGCCAGCTTCCTCCTCGCATGGCATCGTGCACCAGATAATGGTCACTCAGAGATAAGAGAATTTGATTCACCTTGATTATCTCATATTCAGAAATTTTTTTTCTTGAATTGCACAAACTGTTGTCTTGGATGTGGATGAAAAGGTTGAATTAAATTTTAGCTGATTCAACCACATATTTGATTAACCCAACCAAACTTTTTGGTTGAATCAATTAAATACTCAATCTGCCAACAGATTTAGTTAAAACCACCAAAAATGTTTTTTAGGTAAATTAAGTGTTTTGTTGTCCATACAGTAATCATATTATATGGTTGGAGCTACAAATTTTTTTGTATACAACCAGGCTGTTTTCTGAATGGAGACTTAAGGATGTATACTGCGTACAATCAATCCCAAAAGTCGCCAATCTTTAAAATAATTGATAAAAACGACAAAAATAGATCTATTATTGAATTGTGGAAATCATAACGGATGCTTCCAAATGTATTTTAGAAAAAATAAATCAGGTTGAAATTGTTTATTTAAAAGTAGTTATTTAGAGTTTTATTTTTTGCCTTTTCTTTAGGGAAATGTTACAATTCTCATTTAATCCTAATGATCAAGGCCTCATGCTATTATTTTAGGGTTTCTCTAAAATTCTATTTGTATGGTGTTAATTATTATTTAAATTATCATTATTTTTAACCATAATAACTGTATGTAATTTTTCTAATAAAATCCACCCAAATATGAATTTAGAGAATCCTTCGAAGAATAAAATGAGACCTTGATCATTAGGATCAAATAAGAATTGTAACTTTTTCCTAAGGAGAAAGGAAAAACGAAAACTCTCAATAACTACTGTCAAATAAAAAATTTAAATTTAATTATTTTTGTCTGATTTGACTAGGTTTATTTTTGTGAATTTTATCAAACGTTTTAAAGATAGACGACTTTTGAGATTGATTGTACGTAGTATACATCCTTAAAACTCTTTCCCCTATTCCCCTTTCTAAAAAGAACTCCTCTTTTTCCCCTGCTCTCAAGCGACCTCCCCTCCTTTCTCGTAATAAAGTTTTTTATTATAAATCAGTGCTGAATTGAAACCTGAAAAATTTATTCAGAAAATGTTATTAGGTTCCGAGAAAATGTAGGGAGACTATTTTTTGGAAAATACAACTATTCTGTATAAAATTTGCTTTTCTAAATTGACAATTTTTAAAAAAGAAAATCGAATTATTTCATTTTTTTGTTAAAAACTGATCTTTTTGCAATAAAAATCCAATTATTTGGTGTAAAATTAATCTTTTTTGTTAAAAATGCAACTTTTTGGTTAAAAATTAATTTGGTCGTTGTTGCAAATTCAGCTCCTTCCTTGGGAATTGAACTATTTGATTAAAAATTCATTTTTTGGGCTTAAAGTTTCATAATTTTATTTGAAAATTCAACTGTTTGATTGAAAATGTACTTGTTAAGTTACAAATTTATATTTTCTGGTTGAAAATTCGACTGTTTTGCCGAATATTCTCCTTTTTGGCTTCAAAGTTGAAGAATTTGGTTGAAAATTCAACTATTTTGCTAAAAATTTAACTGTTTCGAATAAAATAAGCTTTTAAAAATTGAAAATTATTGTTCTTTGATGAAAATTTAAATATTTCATTTTTGTTTGGAAAATGATTTTTTCTAGGTTAAACTTTAACAATTTGGTTGAAAAATCCTCGGTCGAAAATTCAACCATTTGGTTGCAAGCTTATGCATCTTTTAAAAAGTAACCTGTTTTTTTAGAAAATCTAATTTTTTGAGTAAAAATGCAACTTTTTGGTTGGAAATTAATGTTTTTTTTTTAAGGATTCAACTACTATTTTCTTAAAAATTCGTTTGTTTTTGGTTGAATTAAATTGTTTTTCGTTGAAAATTAAAATCTTTTGTTGTTGAAATATCAACTGACTTTTTTAAAATTCATTGTTTTTAAGATGATTCATCATTTTAGTTAAAAATTCATTATTCTGGGTGATTATATCATAAATATTATGTTGATCATTCTTTTTTTTTGTAATTAATTTTTTCAACTGAAAATTGTAACTTCCATTTTTATTCATGATTGCTCTTCTTTAGTTAAAAATTGAATTATTAGGTTGAAAATTCATTTATTTTCTTAAAAATTTAATTTCTTGTCAGAAAAGTATTCTGCTTGGTTAAAAATTTATCTTTTTAGTTGGAAACTTATTTCTTTGGTTGAAAATTTAATTGTTTGGTTGAACTTTTTTTTTTTACCAAAAATTACAATATTTTTTTTTAACTAGATATTGAGCTCTTCTATTTTTGTTTAAACAAATCTTTGTTCCGTTGAAAAAATTGAATTTTTGATTAAAAATTCTCGTATTTGGTTGACAATTTTTCTTTTGGTAAAAAATAATTAACTAGCGAAAACTTTTTTTTTCATAAATTCTTCTATGAACCTGGTTTAAAGTTGAACCGATCGATTAAAAATTTATGATTAACGATTCCTCCTTTTATTTGAAAATTCATCTGTTCGGATAATAATACAAATATTTGGTTGAAAATTCGATTTCTCGGTTGATTATTGATCCATTCTAGTTAAAAAGTTATCTTTCGGGTTGAAAATTCACGTGATTTGTTGAAAATTCTTCGTTTTTTTCTATAAAACCAATATTATTTTCGGACAATTAATTTTTTTTTTAATTTAACTGATACTGTAAAAATGCATTTCTTTTATCAATGATTCATATTTTTAGTTGAAAATTTATCTGATTGATTGGAAACTCGTTTTTCTTGCTGAAGATAAATGTTTTTCAGTTGAAATTTTGACTTTTTGATGGCAAATTCTAGTATTTTGTTGAACATTTGTCTTTTGGTCGAAAATAAATTTCTTGGCGGAAAGTTCATTTTTTCAAATTCTGGTATGTACTTGGTTTAAAGTCGTATGGCTCGTTTAAAAATTCATTCTAATAGTCATGATTCCTTTTTTTTTTTTTTTTTTGAAAATCCATCTGTTTTGTTGAAATTTTAACCATTCTGTGAAAAATTCAACTTTTGGTTGTTTATTAATCCGTTTTAGTCAAAAATTTAACTTGCTGATTCAAAATTCATGTATTTCTTGGAAAATTCGTCGTTTTAATTAATTTTTTTTCAAATTCAACTGCTTGGTTAAAATTCAATTGTTTTGATAAATGATTCCTCTTTTTAGTTAAAAATTCTTCTGGTTTAACATTAAACTATTTTATGAAACCCTTTTGTTATTTAATTAATCTTTTTTAGTTGACGATTTGACTTTTTTTTTGAAAATTTCGATGTTTTGGGAAAATTTGTCTTTTGGTCACAAATTAAGTGGTCTGCTCGGCGGACCACACCAGCATATCTATATGTTTTTAGGGTTGCTGAATTCGAATCCGGGGTCCAAATAATCCAGTTGCCTCATATTTTTTCAAAAAATGCAAAAATAGACGTAAAATCGACGAAAACAGGGATTTTTGTGTATATTTTTGCAAAAATAAAAATATTTTCACGCCTGGTGGTCTTAATCAGCATATCTATATGTTTTTGGGGTTGCTGAAGCCGAATACGGTGTTCAAATAACGCACCTGGCGTACAGTTTTTCGAAAAATGCAAAATAGAAATTTTCGTAAATTTTTACATCTATTTTTGCATTTTTCGAAAAAATATGAGCCAACTGGGTTATTTGGAACCCGGATTCGGATTCAGCGGCCCCAAAATCAGCACATGAAAAAATGTTGTTTGCAAAAATATACAAGAAAAATCGCTCTTTTCGTCGATTCTACGTTTCAGAAAAATATGAGCCAACTGGGTTATTCGGACCCCGGATTCGGTTTCAGCGACATATATATTTTTTTTGCAAAAATATACACAAAAAATCGCTGCTTTCGTAGATTTTACGTCTATTATTGGTTTTTTGGAAAAATATCAGCCAACTGGGTTATTTGGACCCCAGATTCGGATTCAGCGACCCCCAAAGATATGCTGATATAGTCCGCCAGGCAGACCACTTTTTTATGTGCCGGTCTTATTAATCTGTTTAAAAAAAAGGATTGATCTGTTTTATTTGAAAATTCAACTTTCTGGTTGAAAATTCCATGTATTGTGTTAAAAGTTCAACTTATGGAAAATTTGGTTTTGATTGAAAATTTCTGCAGATTAATTTCCGAACTCCTGGGGTCCAATTATATCGAAATATGTAAAAAGAAGCATATTAAAAAATGTAGGTCATTACAAACCTCAATCTATGAGATACTAATGAGTTAATTCATTTAAAAAAAAAGAAGAATTTATTACCCTATTATTTCCTATTTTCGTGACAAATGACCCTATTTTCTCTGTTATGAGATAATTTTGGACTGTGAAATCTGGTAAATGGACCGACGCGAAGGCGACTCAATGTCAGAGTCGCATCGTTGGAAAAGCGAAAGGCGAGACTGTAAATAATTGAAGAGAGCACGTGCTATCTGGGCCGCGAGAACGTATTGCAGATGTGCTCGTTGACGATGACTTTTTACTCGTTGAGTAGTAAGTAGTAGGTGTGCTCATGTCAGATGCTCATAACTGGTTGTGATGAATTAGAAGCAATCCGAGTTATGATAAGCTCGCTCGCGCCTCGATATAATAGTCGTTTGTAGGCTTCTAAAGACCTTTCAATGATGTCATTACTCGGGCACGTTTAATCGAGAGTCGTTCTGGAATTAATTTTAAATTAGAAGAGTCAAACGCAGAGCACGCAAGACTGTTTCCTCGAAAAATTGCATTTTTTATTCAAGAATAAAATGCTTAAATTACTACTATTGTCCTCATTATCGAGGATGTTATCATATTTCATCCTTGCTCGCAACTAATTTTCTTACACGCCATCAGACACATCTGTGACAATAAACTGACAGCTCTATGATTATTTGAAAATTAGAAGTCCTTGGGAACAGGGCGAGAGACGGTTGCGACTGGCCTCGGAAGGGCCGCAGTGCGCGAGTACTCAATCGAGTTTATTGCGAAATATTATGCATTCCAACTGGAAACGGTTCAGGCGGCTCTGACTGCTTACGTTTCGAGGGTACCGACTTAGTAAAAATGCTCACTTTTATTTTTGATCACTAGAAATGCTCTTTTTTTGGATGAAAATTATAAAAAAAGTTGCGAGGGGTTGATCATACTTGAAATATGGTATACATTTCTTATTAAATTATTTTGAAATTGTGGTAAAATATTTCTAAAATAGATCAAAAAATCAGAAATCAGAAATAGTTGAATTTTTACGCTAAAAAGAGGAATTTTTCAGAAGCCATACAAATATATTTCCTATCCAAAACGATGGATTTTCCAGAAAACAGTTGAATTTTCGATAAAAAGAGATTAACAATTAAGCAAAGAGCTTAATTTTAAACCTAAAAATATTAATTTTTAACGAAGATTATTTTTCAACCAAACAGTTGAATTTGCAAACAGATGAATTTTCGAAAAAGATAAATTCAAGAAACAAGATTAATTTTCTACTTAAATTGAGGAAGTTTTAACAATATAAAAGTTTTCAAGCTGAAATGTCGAATGTTTTAGAAAACTTCTTGACTTTTAAAACGGAAAGGAACAATTTTCACTGAGAAATTTTATTGTCAATTAAAATTGATTAGCTACATTTTCAGATAAGAAAATTAATTTTTCACTTAAAAACCGTATTTCAAACAGAATAGTTAAAGCTTTAAATGAAAGGTTTAATTTTGACGAAGAAGTTTAGTTTTCAACCAAAAATATGAATTTTCAACAAAATAGATTAATTGTGGGCCAAATTGTTGAATTTCAAGAAAATATAATTTAAAAAAAGTTAATTTACGACTAAATGTTAGCATTTATAAAGATGTTCAACTTTAAAGTAAATAGTTAATTTAAAAAATTAATTCTCAACAAAAACTTTAATAGTTACTATTTCAAAAAAAAAAAATTAACATAATTTTAACAAAATAGTTTAACTTTCAAACAGAGAGATAAATTTTCAACTAAAATGATGTACCTTTCAAAAAAGGAATTTTTAATAAAATATTTTAACATGCAACTATAGATTTGAGTTTTTAACCAAAAAGTTTATTTTTTAACCAAATAGTTGAATTTTGAACTAAGATCATAAATTTTCCAATTAAAAATACGGATTTTGAATAAATAACGATTTTTCAGTCGAAAAAGAAATGAAAATTTATACAAATGGTTGGATAAATTTTCCAACTAAAAAAAAAAAGAACAGTTGAATTTTCAAACAAAAAATTTTAATTTCTAACAAAAGTTATGAACTTTCTACTAAAAAGATGAATTCAAACGAAGCATTTAATATTTGACAAAAAAAAAATAACACATTTGGATTTTAGTAACAAAAATAATTCAGAACAAAAAATTTGCATTAAAAAAATTTTTTGTAACAGAAAAGAACATTTTTTTTAACAAAATACATAATTTTTCAACTAAATAGTTGAATTTTCTACAAAACAGTTATTTTTCAATAGAAATAAATTAATAGTTAACTGAACTTTCGCATTTTTATTTTGAACCAAAGAAGGTGAAATTTGTTAGTTTTTAAACAAAAAATTAAATAAAATTCTTGATTTTTCAAGTGAAAAATTCGAATTTTCAACCAAAAACAATATTGGCCTTGAGAAAAAAAAATTTCAATGAAATTATGGCGAATTTCCAAGCCAAAAAGACGAATTTTCAACAAAAGAATTGAATTTTCAAGCAGGAAGGATGACTTTGTAACAAAATTGTTAAATTAAAAAAAAAAAATCAACTTTGAGCCACATAATAAAAATCTTAACACAAAAATACGATTTCTTAACCAAAAATTTAATAGTAGACTTCCCTACTGAAAATATTGAACTTTCAGTCAAAAATACACAGATTTTCTTAATGGATTATATTTTAATAATTTATAAACTAAAAAATAACATTTTTGTTAAACATTAAAATTAGTTTTTAATACTTTAAAAATATCAAGTTAGGAAACTGAAAATTTTGATTAAAAAATCAATTTAATATCACATTGTACACTTTTTGGTTTCGGATTGTTCACTTTTAAATTCGGACTACATATAAGTTTAATACTTCAGAGTTTTATTCCACTATTTTGGCACTATTTTAAAAATTTTTGACACTATTTTTTATCTCTGAAGTGACTGATTCTTGATATTTTTCAAGGTAAAGAAGAATAGGAATGCAGCATTATTTATTTATTATATTTTACGTCACACCTTAAAATGATAATTGATGATCATTTTGTTTTAGAGTCGTTATTTTCTATTGTCAGGTGGGAAAAGGTTAAAGATAATTTCAGGAAATAGGGTAAATCTGCCTATTAGAGTTATGAATGCCTGGTACTGGAATGCTTATCTTTGCATTCACTTTATGTATGTACCGTTCTTTTATGGACAGTACTTGAATATAGACATTTCATTACGTGAATATTATGTCAATTATGTTATAATATAGCGAGCTGAATTGATAATTTCGTATCTTTATATCATTGCAATATTAAATTTTCTTTGTGCGATCACTGTTTATAATCATTAATTATTTCGTTCGAAATGGTAATTTGCATTTTAAAAATCTCTATGAATGCACAAAGAATTTCAAGATTATAAATAAGTGTTATGAGTAAGGGAATGTTCAAATATGACTAATGCAGGCCTCGGACTCACCATACTATTCATAAAATTTTACGATTTTTTTTAAGTTATGAGGTTGTTTTTCTACTACTTCGAAAAAATGACACTAAAGACTGAAATAAGTTTAGACGATTTCCGTGTAAAATATTTTCATTTCAAATGAAAAAGAGTTGAATTGAATTCTGTCTAAAGAAATGAATTTTTAACTAAGAAAGACTTTTTAGCGAATAAAAAAATGTTATTAAAAAAAAATTCATCTAACATGTTGAATTTTCAATCCAAATAATGAGCTTTCAACAAAACAGTTAAATGTCCAACCAAGAAGATTAGTTTTATACAAAAAAAGAATACTCAAAAGAACAAACAAATTTTTACCAAATAGTAGAATTTTAAACCAAGAAGATTAATTTTGTAATCAAAAAGATGAATTCTTAACAAAATAGACAAATTTTTAATGAAAAGATGAATTTTCAACAAGAATAATTTTTCGCCAAAAAGTAAGAATTTTCCACCTAAATAGTTTAAACAATGGATCTTATGTGCGTCCACATTTTATTTGATTAATACTTAGTTTATATTTTTTATGTTTCTAAACTTTTGTAAGTAAATAGTTGAATTCTTAAACCTAGCAAAAATTTATAAAAAAACTAATTTTTGACAAACAAGTTAATTTATAACCAATCAGTTTGATTTTCAACACAATAGTTAAATTTCCAGTTCAAAAATTTAATTTTTAACAACAAAAAATAAACTACATTTCTACTAAAATTATGAATCTTCGATAAAAAAATGAACTTTTAAAAACGTAATAAAAAGTGTCTTCCTACATTTTAAGAAAGTTGTTCATATTTTAACCAAGGAGTTGAATCTCAGACCTAAAAAGATGAATTTTTTTACAAAAAATGTAATAGTTGATATTCAAAAAAAAAAATTTTATTAAAAATAAAAAACAATCGATTTAACCAGCTAAGACGAATTTTAAACAAGTTATTTTGTTCTAAAACCACAAAAAATTGATCTTCTACTAAAAAGACGTATTTTCAACAACAAAATTCCAAACAAAATACTTGAAATTCCTTCAGAGAGAGAAGAATTTCCCAGCCAAAAAGAATAATGTTCAACAACGTAGTTTGATTTTCATTAAGAAAACAAATTATTAATAAAAAAAAAAGAAACTTTCAACCAAATAGTTCAAGTTTTTGTTAAATTATTGAATTGATTCATTTTTAACCGACAATTGGACTTATAACCGAGAAAGGTAAAAAAAATTACAGAGAGAGATGAATTTTCAAAGAAAAATATGATTTTTTAACAAAGCAGTTTAATTTTAAATAAAAGAACTTGTTTCTCAAGAAAGAAAAGAATTTTTAACCAAACAGTTGAAGTTTTTACCAAATTATTGAATTTTCCAGATAAAACTACAAATTTCCGTCATAACAGTTGAAATTTAAGTTAAAAAATGTGAATTCTCAATCAAAAAGTTAATTTTCCACCGAAATTTATTCATTTTAACGGGGCAGTTCGATTTTTAATAAAGGAAGGTAAAAAAATTTACAAAAAAAGATGAATTTTCAAAGGACAAATATGATTTTTTAACAAATTAGTTTCATATTCAATAAAAATAAATTTGTTTGGTAAGAAACAAAGAAAGTTCTAACCAAATAGTTAAATTTTTTACCAAATTATTAAATTTTCCACACAATATACTACAAATTTTTTACATAACAGTTGAATTTCTGATTCGAAAATGTAAATTTACAATAAGAAAGTTAATTTTCAACCTAAATTGATTGATTGTTAACCAGACAGTTAAATTTTTTACCAAAAAAGGTCAAATTTTTACAGAAAGATGAATTTTTAAACCAAAAAGATGATTGTTCAACAAAGTAGTTTAATTTTCAATAACAAAAATTTGTTAATCATAAAAGAAAAATTTTTAAAGGAAATTTTTGAATTTTGAAATAAAGAAAACGAATTTTTAACAAAACAGCTAAATTTTCGACCAGAAGCCACCTTTTTAACATAAATGTTGAATTTTCAAGAAAATAACGCAATTTTTCAAACAAACAATACAATTTTTCAATTAAAGAAAATACTGAAAATACTTCTGAACAAAAAAATTAATAGTAGACTTATTTTCAAGATTTTGAAATCAAATGTTGTAGCTTTGGAAGGTTTGATTTTAAACGTTTTATCCTAAAATTTCTTAAAATAATATAATTTTGCATAATTTTAAATTCATTGATTGATCATTCAATGGATATAATTGGAAATGATAACGTGGATTTATATTTTTGCAATTTTTTATATTTTGAATTGGAAAAATGTTTGACATTAGAGTTCGAATTTTTTAAATTTCATTCACCGTGAAAAATGCGAGGAAAAATGTTTGCGAACTGGGAAAACCCCGGGCAATGACTAGACATTTTTTTCTATTCTAACAGCTGTATTTTCTATCTTTCCTAGAAAAATATTCAGCGAGATATATTTCTTGGTTTAAAAGTAAGAAGAGAGAAAAAATTAGAAATAGGGCAATTATTTATAAAAAAAACAAGAATCTAACGACTAAATTTGGATCACAATGAAAAAAAAATCTTATTGTGATATGAAAAGTTTTTTTTTTAGTTTTTCATTTTTAATTTTGAATATTATTATATTGTAATTTGATGGTAATTAAAATAAAGAAGACGAAAGAAAGAAAAAAAATGAAGAGGATGTGGTTGGCTACCTTCTCATTTTTCTTTCCTCTTTTTTTATTTTTGACCGAATTTTTTTTTCAGATTACAATAGGAGTTTATTTTTTTTCTTGTTTTGTTTTGTTTGTTTTTTGTGGTCTGGAAAAAATCTGTCTGGAAAATCTGGAAAATATGGAAAAAGCATAGCATTTCGTAAATTATCAGAAATTTTATTTTTGTTAAATTGTCGGAGAAATATTTTATATTTTTAAGATTTTTATCGAGTTGTAAAGAAGGAAATTTAGATTTTCAGTATTTTATGAATTATAGGAAGAATAATTTCTTTTTCTTTCACATTTTGATTGAGTTCGTGTATAGAATGTTTAATTTTATCGAGTTTAAAGGGAGAAATGTTGGTGTTTAATTTCTCCTGAATCTTAAGAAGGAATTTTTTTATTTAAACATTTTTATAAATTTGGAAGAGACAAAATTTTGGTTATTAATTTTGTCTTCTGAATTGGAAGAGGGACATTTTTGTTTCTAACATTTTCATTTTATTAAAAGGAATTTTATTTTTAAATATTTTCTGAATTGGAAGAGTTGGAAGGGGGGAAATTTTGGTTATTTATTTTCTTTTTTGGATTCGAAAAGGCCATTTTCCTAAACCATTGTATTCAGTGTAAAAGAAGAAATTTTAATTATTAATTTTTTTCGAATTGGAAGAGGAAAATATTTTTCACTTTTAAGATTTAACATTTTTGATCGAGTTGGAAGGAATTCGGTATTTTTAACATTCAGATGAAAAGGGGAAACTTTTTATTTTCAATTGCTTACTGAATTGGAAGAGGGACATGTTTTATTTTTAACTTTTTTTATTAATGTGAGTTGAAAGGAAGAAATGGTTTAATTTAGAATTTAGAACATTGGAAATCATTTAAAAAAGATGAATTTTCACTACAGAAGATTAATTTTCTACAAATAAGATGAATTCTCAACAAAAGAAATAAAGTTTTTAATAAATAGTTGAATTTCCGACAACAAAGGAAGACAAATTTTGTACAAAATACATAAATTTTTAATCAAACAGTTGAATTTTTAATCGAATAGATTACTTTTTTTAACCAACAAATATGAATTTTCAATAAATTTTCAATTAAATAGTTTCAACAGTCGATGTGATGTCAGTTGAAATTTTATTTTATCAATTTTTAGTTTATATATTTTTTTCTGAAATGTGGAGACCAAATGTTTGAATTTTTAACTAAAAAAATGTATGTTTAACCTAAAATGGATTAGTTAAATTTTCATTTAAGACAATTAATTTTCCATACAAAAATATAATTTTCTACAAAACAGTTGAATTTTGTACCAAATAGTTGAATTTTCAAGACATAAAAATTAAGTATTAGCTATTAAGTATCATCGAATTCGGAACAAAATACTTAAACCTTTTAACGAGAACAGTTTAATACATAACCAAACAGGTGCATTTATACCCAAAAAATTAATATTTTGCCAAGAAATAAGAATTTTTTAAAAATTACACAAATTTTAAAAGAAAATAGAGCGATTTTCAATTAAAGAAGAAATAGTAAAAGTTTCAAATTAAAATATTAAATTTCAATACCAAAAAAACGAATTTCCTACAAAACAGTTGAATTTTTAACAAATAAGTTAATTTATTATCTTATACTAAAGTTTTTGACCAAAAAAAAAAAAAGAGCTTTGAACGGAACATGTAACATCTCATATTTCATCCGAAGAAATATTTTTATTTAAAATCAAAAATTAGATTTCAACAAAAAAAATAACGAATTTTCTACAAAAGAGTTGAATTTAAACCGCAGCGGATTAATTTTTAACCCAACAGTGAAATTTTTTATAACAAAAAAGATGAAATTCCCACAGAAAGAGATGAATTTTTAAATACAAAATATGAACGCAGATGAACGTTCCACGAAATGTTGAATTTCAACAACAAAAGTTTACCAACAACGAAAAAATATAATCAAATTGTTAAGTTTTCAACAAAATAATTCAATTTTGAGCAAAGTAATACAATTTTTAATTAAAAAGATAGATTTTTAATAAAAATTTAATAAACAAGAATTTTGATAACTCATAAACTAAAATGTAAAGATTTTAATAAAGATTGAGTCCCTTATTCATACTTTTAAATATGTTTTTAGAAAACTGGGAATATTTCTTAAAAATTAAAGGTAATTTTTGTATTGCACATTTTTTTATTTCGGACTATATATACACTTTCAAGGAAAAAATTTTTTATTCAACAAAAGTTATTGAGTTCTAATTTTTTCTTTCTGTTTAGGGGAAAGCTGCAAATTTGATTTAATCCTAATGATTAAGGCCTATTATTATTCTTTGAAGAATTCTCCACAATTTTATTTGGGTGGGTTTTATTTTTTTTTTAATTATTTAGAAATCATACATTTATAATTGTTCTAAACAATGAAACTTTAAATTTGAATAAACACCATTCAAATATAATTATTGTAGATAATTCTTTAGAGAATCAAATGAGGTCTTGATCATTAGGATTAAATAAAAATAATTCGTATTTAATCCTAATGATCAAGGCCGCATTTTATTCTTTGAATATAATTCTTACTTAATATATGAGAGCATTTAAAAAGATTTAAAGATATTTCCAAAATTGTCAAAAAAGAACCTGGAAGATTTTAAGGAAATTAAAAAATTTTTGCAGTATTTTCAAAAATTGTCGAAAAGTCCGAATAATTTAAATCTATTTCTAGAAGTTCTAAAAAATTTCAAAAATGTTTCAAAATTGAAAACAGCATGCAAATTTTTGAAGAATTTGAAATCAAAGGTCGTAATTTTGGAAAGATTTTAAAACTATTTAAACTTAATATAATTCAAATTTTAATTTAAGAAATCTGCACTTTAAAAAATAATAAATCGTTTGATTTTAAATGTGTTTAGCTTAAAATTGATTAAAATAATATGATTTTGTAAATTTGAAAATTCTCTGATTGATCATTCACCTGAAAGCATTGGAATTATAACGGGGATTTATATTTTTACAATTTTTTATGTTTTAAAATGGAAAAATGTTTAACATTAGAGTTCGAATTTTTTATTTTCATTGTTGTGAAAAATTTTTGCGAACTGGGAAAACCCCGGGGAATGACCAGACATTTTTTTCTGTTCAAACAGCTGTATTTTCTATCTTTCCTAAAAAAATATTGAGAAAAATATATTTATTGGTTTAAAAATAAGAAGACAGAAAAAATGAGAGATATGGCAATTATTTATAACATCGAGTCGTAGTTTATCACTCGCCGCTAAAGTTTTTTTCTTCGTCATTCAGGGACACTAGAGATTCTAAGGTAGAAAAAATATTTAGATGAATCAGTAACATTTTTAAAAAGTAAAGATGTTTGATTAAATGTAATATAATTTTGTTAGCTTAAACTTCTTATTTTTGCTTACTGTTTAGGGAAAAGCTACGATTTTTATTTAATCCTTATGAGCAAGGCCTCATTTTATTCTTTGAAGGATTCTCCACAATTTTATTTGGGTGGGTTTTATTTTAAAAAATAATTTAGAAATTATAAACTTAATATTATTAATAACAATAATAGTTTAAGTTTTAAGAAATACCACCCAAATAGAATTGTAGAGAATCCTTCAAAGAATAAAATAAGCCTTTCTCTATTAGAATTAAATAAAAATAATTCGAATTTAATCCTAATGATTAAAGCCTCATTTTATTCTTTGAATGCTTCTCTACAGTTCTATTTGGGTAAGACTAATTAAAAAAATTAATTTAGAAATCATACATTTATTATTCTTATAAACAATGATACTTTAAATTTTAATAAATGCCACAGAAATAGAATTTTAGAGAATCCTTTAAAGAATAAAATAAAACCTTCATTATTAAAAGCATCATTAGAATTGATAAGAATACTTATTATTTAATCCTAATGATCAAGGCCTAACTTTATTCTTAAAAGGATTCTCTACAATTTTATTTGGGTGGGTTTTATGTGAAAAGTTAATTTAGAAATCATACACTTACTATTGTTATTAACAATAAAATTTTAATTTTTAAGAAATACATCCCAAATAGTATTGTAGAGAATCCTTTAAAGAATAAAATGAGGCCTTGATCATGAGGACTAAATAAGATTGGTAACTTTTTCCTGCACAGAACGCGAAAACTAAAACTCTAAATAACTAACTTTTGTTAAAGAAAAAATTGGAACCTCAATTTTTTTTTTTTAGGTACGCTTAGAAGCCCCGGTCAAGATTTTTAGATATTAATAATAGATCTATTGTTATTTCGATATAATAAAACATTTTAATGATTGTCGACTTTTAATATTAAGTTAATGCTTGAAAAATTTTATGACACTATGTTGACACTATCTTTTAAATTTGTAAAACTATTTGTACTATTTTTTATTTCTGAAGAAAAAAAAGACCATTTTTTTCTTTAAACTTATATAAGTTTTGACCTAATTAAGATATTTCAGATTTCTTTTCAGGATCTGGTAGAGTTTATCGACTTCTTTCGAAATCCATGAGAAAATTTAAAAAAAACATGTCAAAAATTTACAAAATGGTGGTATTGAAAAAGACGAACAATTTATCTTGATGACTTTTTTTTTTGACAAAGCCAGAAATTACCATAGCATTTACCAAATTCCAAAAAACACGAAAATAAACATTTTAAGTTAAATAACGCATGCTATGGCAAAAAGTCGAGTCAAGAAAAATGTTGATTTTGGTTAAAGCCGAAAGAGCTTTAACAAAAGAGTATTCACAATCACCAAATTACTGTTGTCGATGCGAGAACCAACAGTCTGCGTGCAAAATATTTTCGAAACATTTGTTTGTTTTGATTGTTGTTTGCAAGAAAAATACGACAATTCGATTTTATGAAAAAAAATTTTGCTGGCCACAAAATTTATTCAGCCCACATAAAACTCACAAGTTATTTTCCTCATGATAGTAAAAATTCAACAAAAATTATAAGTGCCGGGTTTTTTAGAAAATTGACTTTTAGTATTTTCAGAAAAACCGCCGCCATTTTGTTAATTTTAAACATTTTTAAAAATTTTCTAATGGATTTCGAAAGAAGGCGATAAACTCTACCAGTGTCTGGACAAAAGTTATATAATTTAAAGAAAAAATTGGGGCTTTTTTTTAAACAAAGCCAAAACTTCAAATTAGCATAGCTGCGTAAAAAAAATTTTTTTCACACATTGCAAAAATAAGTATCGTCTAATTTTCTCTAAAAAACAACGTATTTCGTCCCCGGAAGAACCTGCCTGATTTGAAATAGATTCGATCATAATAATCTTTATTAAAACGTGCTACTTCAGAAATCCCTTTTACTATACCAGACTTTGTCCTTGAGGGCACCCACAGGTTTTGATGCGTAAAAAATATGGCGTTTTAACGTTTCCGCGTTACGTGAACATGGAAATCACATATTCTTTCAGTTATAAATTTAAATAGTTAATATTGACGTCGTATGCATTTGAAGAGATATGCAACGTTTCTCTTTGATAAATTCATGTCCTAGAACCTATAGACATAGATATGTTCCCACTTGTCTCTTCGGTTCCAAATATGGAGAGGCATTTTTATTGCTTTCTGAAGACCGATCTTTTCCAATGTGATTTACATTCGTGATTTTTACGTATCTACATAAAATGATCTATCCGAGGCTTTAGATTAGTTTTTATCTAACATTGAAAACTATTCATAAAATGCTCATTATTTTTTACTTATTCCACAGAAAAGATATTTCAAACTGAAGGACTTCTGGTCGAATTAAAATGGTCATAGATTGGAAGGTCTTTTGTGTAAAAATTATATGTGCAACATTGTTATTCAATCATTTTGTACATTTATGGATAATAATTAAATTTGATGATCGGTTTCATAATGACGGAAGTTATCCCGCATGTGGAATGTCGACACAAAAAGTCTGAATGAATGTTTAATGCTAATAGGAACCCCATTAATATTTTAAGATGACTATTTAAATAATTGTTGAGGCCCTTTTTGTACAAAGATTTTAGTGTTTAATTGATGTGAAATGAAACAATTTTCCCAAAAGGCTATGGTAAATATTGGCTACAATGTTTTTTCAATATATTTTTTATTTATTATGTTTTTTGACATCCTACAAATTTTTTAAGACAGGTATTAATCTTCTTGGTGGAAAATTAATTTTTTTTTTAAATACAAGTATTCTAGTTGAATATTCTACTATTTAGTGGAAAATTCATATCTTTAGTTTAACATTACTTCTTCAAACTAAAAATTTAACTATTTAAGTTTTGGTTTAATATCTGTTTCAATTGAAAATTCATATTTTGTCTTAGACATCAATCTGCTTGGTGAAAAATTGATTCTTTGTTGTGTGAAATTCAGTTATTCCATTTGAAGATTCATAATTTTAGTTGAAATTTCATCGGTTTGCCTGATAATTAATTTTTTTAACTGACAATTTACATTCCATTTTTTCTTGGAAATTGATCTTTTTTAGTAACAAATTAAACTGTTCGGTTCAAAATTGTTCTTTTAAGTTAAAATTCATGTATTTTGTTGAAACATTGTCTGTTTTTCTAGAGAATTAATTTTTTCGTTTGAGAATTCAAATATTCCAGTTAAATATTTATCATTTTAATTGAAAATTCAACTACATATTTGGTTGAAAATTGATTCTTTTTTGTTTAAAATTCATATATTCTAGTCGAAGACTCGTCACTTTGTTTGAAATCGTAACTTTCTATTTAAAACTGTTTGTTTTTTTTATTATATTTTTTTAACTGAAAGTGTAACTATTATTTCAATTGAATATTCCATAATTTTAGTTGAAAATTTATCTATTCAATTCATCACTTTGTTTGGTAATACAACAATTTATTTGAATTTTTTTTGTTTCAACTGAAAATGTAACTATTCCAATTAAATATTCTATCATTTTAGTTGGAAAATTATTCTTTTTGATTAAAAAATTTTTTTTAACTATTCAGTTTGTGGTGTAAAAAAATTATGTTTTAAATTGAAAATTCGACCTTTTTGGTAAAAATGAATTTTCTTGGTTGCAGATTCATTGTTTTTGTTTAAAATTAAACTATTTCTGTTAAAAATTCATCAGTTGGTTAAAAATTAAATTTTTAAACTGTTAATTCGATTTACCTTTTTTTGTTTGAGAATTCAAGTTTTCCAGTTAAATATTCATTATTTTAGTCGAAAATTCATCAGGTGGTTGAGCATTCGTTCTTTATCTGAAAGCTTTTTTATTCTATTTTCTGATAAAAATCTATGTCTATAGTTCACAATGCAACTGTTTTGTTAAAACTTTGTATTTTTAGTTGAAAATTCATGTATTTAAAGAAAATGGTTTTTTGTAGACAATTAATTTTCTTGTTTGACAATTAATCTTTTTTGAAAATTGATCTTTTTGTTGAGAATTCATCTTTTTGGTTAAAAAATCAAGTAATAAACTAGGGAAAAGCGTGGAATTGTCAGGGAATTTTTTTCCCCAGGATTTGAGTAGACGGACTCTGGATTTCCCTTGATATTTCTTTTTTGTAAGAATTGAAATCGAGTAGGAAAAAACTTGAGAATTGTCAGAGATTTTTTTCAGGATTTGAGTAAACACCCTGCATTCTCCTTGATATTTCTTTTTTGAAAGAATTGAAATCGATATGCGAAAAAAAACCTGTAATTCTCGGGGAATTTTTTTCAGGATTGGAGTAGAAATCTTGGATTTTCCTTTAAATTTTTTTTTGCAATAATTTAAATCTATTAGGGACATAAACATGGAAGTGTCAGCGATTTTTTCCGGGATTTGAGTAGCCATCCTGGACTTACCTTGAAATTTTGTTGTTGCAATAATTGAATTTGACTTGAGAAACAACCTGGTATTTGCCAGGGAATTTAATTCCAGGTTTTGAGTAGACATCCTGGATTTTCCTTGGTATTTTGTTTCCAGAATTAAAATCGAAAAGGGAAAGAATGTGGAATTGTCAAGGCATTTTTTTCCATGATTTGAGTAGACATCCTGGATTGGTCCTTGATATTTATTTTTGCCAAGAATTAAAATCGACTCGGAAAAACCATGCAAATTTGGAGCGCGTTTTTTCAGGGTTTGTGTAGAGAATTTGGGTTTTTCATGATATTTCTTTTTTTGCAAGAATTGAAATTGACTCAAAAAAAACCTTGGAATTGTCATGGAATTTTTTCAGGATTTGTGTAGATACCCTGAATTTTTCCTTTATATTTCTTTTTTGCAAGAATTGGAATGGACTAGGGATAAAACCTGGAATTATCAGATAATTTTTTCTTAGATTTTTGTAGACACCCTGGAATTTCCTTGATATATCTTTTTGACAAGAATTGAAATCGAGTAGGGAAAAAACCTGGGAATTGTAAGGGCATTTTTCAGGTTTGAGTAGCTATCCTGGACTTATCTTAAAATTTCTTTTTTGCAATAATTAAATCCGTCTAGGGAAAAAAAACAGGATTTGTCTGAGAATTTAATTCCAGGTTTTGAGTAGAAATCCTGGATTTTCCGTGAAATTTCTTTTTTACAATAATTTAAATCAATTAGGGACATAAATATGGAAGTGTCAGCGAATTTTTCCGGGATTTGAGTAGCCATCCTGGACTTACCATGAAATTTTTTTGTTTCAATAATTGAATTCGACTTGAGAAACAACCTGGTATTTGTCAGGGAATTCAATTCCAGGTTTTAAGTAGATATCCTGGATTTTCCTTGGTATTTTGTTTCCAGAATTAAAATCGACAATGGAAAGAATCTGGAAAAACCATGCAAATTTTGAGAGCGTTTTTTCAGGATTTGTGTAAAGAATTTGAGTTTTTCGTGATATTTCTTTTTTTGCAAGAATTGAAATTGACTCAAAAAAAACCCTGGAATTGTCATGGAATTTTCTCAGGATTTGTGTGGAAACCCTGAATTTTTCCTTTATATTTCATTTTTGCAAGAATTGGAATGGTCTAGGGATAAAACCTGGAATTATCAGATAATTTTTTCTTAGATTTTTGTAGACACCCTGGAATTTCCTTGATATTTATTTTTTACCAAGAATTGAAATCGACTAGTTTAAAAGCGTAGAATTATCAGGGCATTTTTTCCAAAGATTTGTCTAGAACTACTGGATTTTCCTTGATATTTTTTTTTTAATAATTGAATTCGATTAGGGAAAAAACCTGGAGTTGTTCAGGGAATTTACTTCCAGGTTTTGAGTAGCCATCCTGGACTTCCTTGACATTTCTTTTTTGCAAAAATTAAATTCGACTAGGGAAAAAATCTGGGATTTGTCAGGGAATTTAATTCCAGGTTTTGAGTAGCTATCCTGTACTTACCTTAATATTTCTTTTTTACAAGACTTGAAGTCGACTAGGCAAAAAACCTGGGAATTGTAAGGGCATTTTTTAAGATTTTGAGTAGCTATCCTGGACTTCCTGGACATTTCATTTTTGCATTAATTAAATTCGACTAGGGAAAAAACCTGGGATTTGTCAGGGAATTTGATTCCAGGTTTTGAGTAACTATCCTGGAATTACCTTGATATTTCTTTTTTACAAGAATTGAAATCGACTAGGGAAAAAACCTGGGAATTGTAAGGGCATTTTTTCAGGTTTTGAGTAGCTATCCTGGACTTTCTTGACATTTCTTTTTTGCAATAATTAAATTCGACTAGGGAAAAAACATTGTATTTGTCAGGGAATTTAATTCCAGGTTTTGAGTAGCTATCCTGGAATTACCTTGATATTTCTTTTTTACAAGAATTGAAATCCACTAGGGAAAAAACCTGTGAATTGTGAGGGCATTTTTCCAGGTTTTGAGTAGCTATCCTGTACTTACCTTCAAATTTATTTTTTGCAATAATTGAATTCGACTAGAGAAAAACCTGGAATTTGTCAGAAAATTTAATTCCAGAATTTGCGTAGGGACCCTGTATTTTTCTTGATATTTCTTTTTTGCAAGAATTGAAATGGATTAGGGAAAAAACCTGGGATTGTTCAGGGAATTTAGTTCCAGATTTTGAGTAGCCATCTTGGACTTCCTTGAAATTTCTTTTTTGCAATAATTAAATTCAACTAGAGAAAAACCTGGGATTTGTCAGGGAATTTAATTCCAGGTTTTGAGTAGCTATCCTAGAATTACCTTGATATTTCTTTTTTACAAGAATTGAAATCCACTAGGGAAAAAACCTGGGAATTGTAAGGGCATTTTTTCAGTTTTTGAGTAGCCATCCTGGACTTTCTTGACATTTCTTTTTTGAAATAATTAAATTCGACTAGGGAAAAAACCTGGAATTTGTCAGGGAATTTAATTCCAGGTTTTGAGTAGCTATCCTGGACTTACTTTGATATTTCTTTTTTACAAGAATTGAAATCGACTATGGAAAAAACCTCGGAATTGTAAGGGCATTTTTGCAGGTTTTAAGTAGCTATCCTGGACTTACCTTCAAATTTATTTTTTGCAATAATTGAATTCGACTAAGGAAAAAACCTGGGATTTGTCAGCGAATTTAATTCCAGGTTTTGAGTAGCTATCCTGGACTTACTTTGATATTTCTTTTTTACAAGAATTGAAATTCACTAGGGAAAAAACCTAAGAATTGTGAGTAGCTATCCTGGACTTCCTTGACATTTCTTTTTTGCAATAATTTAATTCCAGGTTTTGAGTAGCTATCCTGGACTTACTTTGATATTTCTTTTTTACAAGAATTGAAATCGACTAGGGAAAAAACTTGGGAATTGTAAGGGCATTTTTTCAGGTTTTGAGTAGCTATCCTGGACTTCCTTGACATTTCTTTTTTGCAATAATTAAAGTCGACTAGGGAAAAAACCTGGGATTTGTCAGGGAATTTAATTCCAGGTTTTGAGTAGCTATCCTGGAATTACTTTGATATTTCTTTTTTACAAGAATTGAAATCGACTAGGGAAAAAACCTGGGAATCGTAAGGGCATTTTTTCAGGTTTTGAGTAGCTATCCTGGACTTCCTTGACATTTCTTTTTTGCAATAATTAAATTCGACTAGGGAAAAAACATGGTATTTGTCAGGGAATTTAATTCCAGGTTTTGAGTAGCTATCCTGGAATTACCTTGAAATTTCTTTTTTGCAATAATTAAATCCGTCTAGGGAAAAAAAACCCAGGATTTGTCTGAGAATTTAATTCCAGGTTTTGAGTGGACACCCTGGATTTACCTTGAAATTTCTTTTTTACAATAATTGAAATCGATTAGTGGAAAAACCTGGAATTTTCAGGGATTTTTTTCCAGGATTTGAGTAGACACCCTGGATTTTCCTTGACATTGGACAAGATTTGCGTAGTCAGTCTGGATCTTCCTTGATATTTCTTCTTTGAAAGAATTTAGATGCGCCAGATGTTTAAAAGCATTGACCCAGAGAAAGGTATGACATAAGAATCGCTTGACTGATGCATTGCTGTTTTGCAAGTGAGGCACAAGAAATATTACGAGTCGTACCGGATTGACCGAGATCATTTTGGGACTATGACGTTATGGGCTTCCCACAGACTTTTACCGAGCTCCTGAGCCACTGACATCGTCCCCTCCAATCGACTTGCGGTATTCTGCGGCCTGTTGTGCAATTCGCCTAACATTAGGCCGTTGCATAGCAAGACTTGCCAGAAATTATAAATACCGGAATTCGCACGGCTCAGGTTTTTGAAGCAGGTCGTGCACGATATAGTCGTGCAATCGGCTCGCTTCTCAACAACCTCATTTTTTACCTGTGTCCTTCGTTTTCGGCATGCCGCTCGAGAAAACAGTACCCTCAATACCATCATCGATCCAAAATAGTCTTTTTATGTTTATGCTTCCCGCAAAAATCGTTAAACCGAATCTGAATATAAAGACCCATCTGTTTTCTGATCGCTTGCAATTTTAATCCAACCATTTAAAAAAAATATGATTCATCATCAAATCTTGATCATACATCTCAAAACTCGAAACTATTGCCAAGTGTTTTATGGCGCATCATAAAACTGGAATCGGTCATCGGTCTTGCCATTTACAGTCTCTCGGAACAATTATTCAAGAAATTTTCGATGCGTGAAATATCTATGATTCAAGGGCGTCAATGTCGATACAAAATCTGGATCTGTTTCAATAGACACAGAAAAAACTGGGGGTACCAAACGTTTGATACCCTCATTTTTTGGGTATTCAGGGCTTGGATCAAGCTTTTTTTTTAAAAAGTTTTTTATAATTATTTTCAATTTTTTCGATTGTGAAGTCTACTATTATATTTTGGTTTCAAAGTTCATTTTTTCTGGTTTAAAGTTTTCTTATTTTGTTGGAAATTTAATTATTTTAATGATAATTCAACTATTTTTTTGAAAAGTCTTTTTTTTGTCGAGAATCTAACTGATTTATTGAGCATTCGAATATCTAGTGTAATTATCTTTGTTAATGACAGCTTGTGGTTTCTTATAAATGTAGTGCAGTTTTTTTATTTTCTTGAATTATGCTGGTATTTTTAAAAGAAAAAAACATTTTCTACTTTTTTAAAGAAAAAATGCGACTAATCGACTTTTTGCCGTTCTTTTAGAAGCTCACTTATACTTAGTTCCATCATTTTAGTTTAAAATCCATATCTCTTCATTTGAAGATTAATGTTTTAACTAAAAATGTATCTATTCTATTTTTGTTTAAAAAATTATCTTTTTGAATTCAAAATTCATATGCTTTGTTGAAAATTCGATCGAAAATTAATTTTTTTAGGGTTGAAAACTCACTACTTTGTTTGAAAATGTATTTTTTTTTTAAATTATTTTTTTAATAATGAAAATTATTTAATTTTTCTTAAATTGAAAATGTATATACTATTCCAATTAAATATTCCATCATTTAGTTGAAAATTGAACTATTTAAGTTTTGGTTTAAAAAATTATCCTTTTTAATTAAAATTTAATTAGTTTATTGACAATTCGACTATTTTGTTTAGTAATTTTTTTTGGAAAACTCGACTTTTCCACTTAAGGGCATGCGACACAGTGGAATTCCTACATTACCAACCTCTTTTTTCTATTGAACAAAATTTTTTTTTGAACCATAGAACTTTTTTTTGTAAATCAAA
>NC_046659.1:150079305-150081082 GCF_010883055.1 Belonocnema kinseyi | reverse complement strand
TTCATTTACCAAAAAAGTTCTATGGTTCACAAAAAAATTTTGTTCAATGGAAAAAAGAGGTTGGTAATGTAGGAATCCCACTGTGTCGCATGCCCTTAAAAATCGATCTACTTATGGAAATTTATATCATTTAATTATTTTTTTTTGGAAATTCAATTCTTTGGTTAAAAAGTATTTTTTTGTCGAAAACTCAACTGTTTTTATGAAAATTTGTCTTTTTGAATAAGAACTTTACCTTTTTTGATAGAAAAGTCTTCTTTCTTGATTAAAAATTAACTTTTTTGTTGAAAATTCAAACCTCTTCTAAAAAATTCGTCTTTTTGACTTGGACCTTATTCTCTTTTGGTAGTAAATTAAACTTGTGGTTGAAAGTCCAATTCTTTTTTTGAAAATTTTAATTTTATCTTTGGTTAAAAATTCAACTATTTGGTTGAAAAAATCAGGTGTATTCCATATTTCCGATTAACAGTCAAAATATTTTCGAAGACTCGACTTTTTCATTTAACAATCCAACTATTTTGACAAAAATTTAACTTTTTTTGGTAAAAAATTAATCTTTCTTGATTGAAAATTCATCTTTTTTTTTGTAAAAATATACCCACCCAGGAGGATAAATTATTTATAGTTTATATATAGTGTGAAATATTATATATAATTTCCATATTTTTATTTAAAAGTTGTATAAAACAAATGCAAATTATATTTAATACTTCACACCATACCTATATAATTTTTGCGCCTAGTTATTAATTGGTGGTAGTGTATTTTCATTATTTAATTTTGCATAAAAAATATTTTTCACTACTTATGGGAAGTATCCTTGGTTGAAAATTGAGATCTTGTGTTGAAAATTAATTTTTGTAAAATTTTTGTTGAAATTTTGAATAAAATATTTAAACTAGTTAAAATTTTAGAATTGCCCCACTTTTTATAAGAAATAAATTTATAAATTTGAGGAAATAAATTCGAAACTAGCAAGTAGGAATTATATTACAATTCTCTATTATTTAAACAAATCTAAATTCAGGTATTTAGTTGACAATTCATCTTTCCTTATTCGAAATTATCTTTTTTGTGTTTTTCAATTCTAAAGAGTGAAGAAGTTATTAGATTAAAATTCGCCTTTATTGATACAATTGTAAATTTAATTAATAATTTATCATTCAAATTTCAACCCCGAAAAAAAACGAATTTTCAACCAAATAGTCGAAATTTTCATGTTTAACTTTTCTAATGGAATTTTATATAATCTTTTTAAGTCAAACCGTTAAATTAAATGTGTAACGAAATCGAAATTTTTGTGTTTTTTAAAACTTTTTTAAAACTTTTTCAGTCATTCAACTTTTTTTGTTCTGTTGCAGACTGGAGATTTCTTGCAAATTGATTGTAGACTGGTATTTTATAGTTTTACTTTGAAAAATCAATGCGTAATAGAATAATTTTTACCAAATGTGCTTCGGATAGTAAATTATGAACATTTCATGTAGTACACATATTGCATACTTGGGATGATAATTACAAAGTATAAAATGGATGCTGCGGATTAACATTGACATAAATACTGCGTCACATTCCACGAACGTATATAGCATATTATGCCCTACTTCATAACTACGTTATGCTGCACTGATAATAAACGCTAAAATTCAACCAAAAATAACTTCAAATTGAAGAAAATCGTTTACAATTTGAAAAAAAGTTATTGTAACAAAAAAACCATTTCTTAAAAAAAAGGACCGTGCATAAATTACCTAATTCTTATGTGGGGGGGGGGGGG
>NC_046659.1:150064655-150079290 GCF_010883055.1 Belonocnema kinseyi | reverse complement strand
AGATCAGCATTTTTTCTGTGATGTCTTACATCTCTATAAAAAAATGAAAAAAGTTTATTTACCATAAAGATCAATAATCTTTTTAAACTGCTATTTGTCAGCTATTAATTTTTCAGAAAAATTTCCAGTTTTCTAACATAATCTTTCAAAAGTGTTAAAAATGAGTTTCAATATTTATTCAAAATTTATTCAAAATTCAAATTGGAAATTCATTCTTTTCGGTTAAGAAGTCTACTATTAAATTTCAGGTTGAGAATTCTTCTTTTTTGGTTAAAAATGGTATTACTTGGTTTAAAATTTAGTTGTTTTGTTGAGAATTGGAATTTTTTTTTAAAAGTCATCCTTTGCAGTTGAAAATTTATCCTAGCCAAAACATTCTTTTTGGTTGAAAATTCAACTATTTTATTAACCGTTTGTTCTTTGGGTTAGGAAATTCATCCCTTTTTGTAAAAGTTTTATATTTTTAGTTAAAAATTGAACTGTGTGGTTTAAAATTAGAGTTTGTTAGTTAAAAATTAATGATTTTTTTAAATTCAATAATGTAGTGGACAACGCATATACTATTTTGTTAAAAATTCGTCTTTCTTGGTAGAAAACTAATCCTCCTTGTTTAAAATTTAACTACCTGTTTGAAAATGTATGCTTTATGGTAAAAATTCTTCTTTTTTCTAGAAAATCCATTTTTTTTAAAAATAAAATTCCAACTGTTTAATTGAAATTTAATCTGTTTTAGTTGACGATTAAAGTTTTTTTTTAAATCTTCCTAGGTTGAAAATGCAATTCTCTTATTGAAAGTTCTTTGAAATTAATTTTTTTCTTGCTGAAGATTGACCTTCCTTTTTTGTAAAAACTGAAACTTTTCTGAAGAAAATTACTTTTTTGTATTGAAAATTAATTTTGGTAATGAAAATTCAACTATCTTATTTTTGGTTCATAATTGATCTTTTTGGTTGTTAAATTCAATTCATTGGTAGAAAATTAATTTCATTGGTTGAAAATTCAACTACTTGGTTAATAATTTATGTTCTTTTTTTGAGAATTTGCGTCTTTTTTTGTGAAAATTCATTTTCTTGATTAAAAATGCACTTTCGTTAAAAATGCACCTTCTTTTTGAAAAATTTATCTTTTTTGTAAAAGTTGAATCTTTTTGGCGTCAGTTTTACAATTTATTAATACTAAAAATGTATCTTTTATGGTAATTTTAATAATCAGATTTTTTCTTGATAATTCATCTTTTTAGGTTGAAAATTAAACTCTCAGTTTTAAACTGCTTTCTTAAAAATTCTTCTTTTTTATCGTGTTAAGGGTTCATAATTTTAGTGGAAATTTTATGTCTTTGGCTGAACACTGAACTACTTTGATAAAAATTAGAATGGCCTAATTTAAAAAAATCTATTGATTTTTGTAGATTTCAAACAAAATATTAAGAAGTTTTGCAAGAACTGTGAAATCCTTCAAAAGAATAAAAAACATTTTCTTCAGATTCCTAGGAGAATGGAAAATTATTTTTTTATTTCTAAAAATTAATTTTAAGAGAATCTTAAAAAAGATTTCCAAAATTGTCAAAAATGAACCTGAAATATTTTTATTTTGCAGGATTTTTACAAAACGTGTAGATGTCTTAAGATTTTTAAATAAAATTTTGTAGCTTTTAAAGATTTTTAAACTATTTAAAATGAAAATAATTTAAATTAAAGTTCGAATTTTTGTATTTCATTGGCTGTGGAAAGTTTTTTTTTCGAAGCCGGAAATGAACGGGAATTTTTTTTTCTTTAATTAAAGCGGCCACCATTGTTAAAAAAATAAAGAAAATTAAAATTACGGATTTTCTTTTTCCGGAAAACGAAAAAATTGGGGAAGTTCGGTCACCAAAAATTTAAAGTCGAATTTTGAGAGCAATAAATTTGGACCACCTTGGGAGTGTGCCACATTACCCTCTGTTCCCCCATCTGGTAAAAAGTTTCTTCTGAAGATGTTGAAAGGGCTACAAACATTGACAGCTTGTATCTTTTATCGTGCACACATTGCACATCCGGTTCCTGGACAACAGTAGAAATACAAATCATTGACCTGCCGTTAATTTTAACTCGAGTTCTATAACAAGTTGATTTGCCCCTCTCGCTCTCAGAAATGTCTGCGTGACGTGCCCCGCAATTCAATCTGAAGAGTTAGTGTATGGCAACATGTTAGAATGAAAACGTGCCGCACTTTTTTTTCTAGCCTAAAGGTATTCTATCTTTGAAAGTTGATATTAGAAACTGTTGATGCTGTCGATATTACAAAAACAAAAAGTTTATTTTCACAACAAGTTTATTTTTAAAAGGTTTCTATTTCAAGGATTTGCTGATTAATTGATGTGTACAATTTTTATTTTAGGGTGCTCTTACAAGCTTACAAAATGCTCTGTCAAACCTGAAAAAGGGATGACATTTTCTTAAACTTTTTTTTTATAATTAGTTTTTATAATAAACAATTAAACTATTTCATTTTTTGTTTGCAAATTCGTTTTGTTGAATTGGGATTAATTTGGTTCGTTGAAGTTTTATAGATTTCATATGAAAATTAAACTATTAGATTGAAAATTTGACTTCTTTTATTAAAGATTCGTCTTTTTGTATAAAATTCTTCTTCTTGGTAAATAAATCATAACTTTGGTTGAAAATTCAACGACTTTGTTGAAAGTTGAACTCTTGTTAAATTCATTTTCTGGTTGAAAATTAAACAACTTAGATGAAAGTTGAACTCCTCTGATAAGACTAAATTTTTTTGGTTAGAGACTTAATATTTTAGTTAAAGGTTCTTTTTTAAAGTTTATTTTCGAAATGAAAAATTTAGTTGCTGCATTTTTGTCTTCTTGGTTAAACTTTGAACTGCTAATTTAAAATTTTATTCTTTTTAGATGCAAATTTCATTATTCAGTTCAAAATTCATCTCTTTGATTGAAAAATGATCTATTTTTTTCAAATCGTTTTGTGTTTGGTGAAAAATAATTTTTATAACTGAAAATTTATCTATTCCATTTTTGTTAAAAAATATATCCTTTTTAGTTGAAAATTCAGCAATTTTATTGAAAATTCGGTTTATTTTGTTGCATTCAACTGTTCTCGATAAAAAATTATAATGATTTTTCTTCAAAAATTTAATCTCTTTGATTAATCATTTAACTTTTTCGTTAAAAATCTGTTTTTTCTTTTTTTGTTAAACATAGTTAAGTTTAAATTTCAACGATTGTTAAAACTTAATTTTCCTGTTTGAAATTTGAACTATTTTGCGGAAAATTCGTTTTTTTGTTGTTGAAAAATAAACATTTTTGTAGAATATTCATCTCTAGTTGCAGATTCAATTATTTTGCTAAAATTTGGTTTTTTAAAATTAATTTTTGTAACGGAAAATTATAATATTTCGTTTTTTTTACAAATTTGTTTTAAATTTTATCTTTTTTAGATGAAAAGTAAACTATTTTATTAAAATTGCGACTTTTTTTCTTGAATTCAACTGTCCTTGATTTAAAATTAAAATAGTTTTTCTTCGATAATTCATCTCTTTAATTGAAGACTTAACTTCTTTGTTGCGCATCTTTTTTTGTTGCTTGAACATAATTATTTTTCTCTGAAGATTTAACTATTTTATTTTTGGTTAAATATTTATTTCACTTACTTGAAAATTTATATTTTTAAATTTAAAATTCAACAATGTTGGTAAAAAATGTATCCTTTTTAGTTCAAAGTTGAAATATTCGGTCAAAGATGTATAAAATTTATCAAAGATTTACTTATTTTAGTACAAATTTATTCTTCCTAATAAAAAAAAAATCATAACTTTGGTTGAAAACTCCACATCTTCGTTAAAAGTTCAACTCTTTTTAAAAATTCAGTTTTCTGGTTTAAAATTAAACTATTTTGCGCGAAATTGGTATTTTTTAGTCAAATATAATTGTTTTTAATATGAAATAAAAATATTTTTTGGTTAACAATTCATCTCTTTGATTAAATATTCAAATATTTAGTTAAATGCTTTTACTTTTAAAGTTAATTTTTAAAACCAAAATGTTAGCTATACCATTTTTGATTCACATTTGCCATGTTGATTGAAGATTGAATTGATTAGTTAAAAATTTACCCTTTTCAGATAAAAATTTAATTATTTAATTAAAAACTAATTTTATTTTTGAATTCGTCTTTGTTCAAAGAAAATAAATCTTTTTCGTTGAAATCTCATCTCTTTGATTGATACCTTAACTATTTTGTTTAAAAATCTTTTTTTGTTACTGTAAGAAATAATTTTTATAACAGCAAAATTATCTATCCTATTTTTGGATAAAAATGTATAATTTTTAGTCAAAAAATGCGGCCATTTGATTGAAAATTCGGGTTCCTTTTCTCAATTCAACTGTTATTGATTTAAAATTAAAATAATTTTTTTTTTAATTCATTAAGGTGCACAGCCTTTTTCATTCTAATTAAAAATTCATCTATTTGGTTGAAAAATGCGTTATTATATTAAAAAAATTTTCTCTTTGGCTGGAAACAATTTGTTTCACTGATTTTGTTAATTTTTCGTTGAATTTATGTTTTTAAACTGAAAATGTAATTATTCCAAATTAATATTCTATAATTTTAGTTAAAAATTCATCTTTTTGGTTGAACATAAATTTTTGTAACTAACAATTTGACTATTCAAGTTATGGTTGAAAAATTACCTTTTTTAATTGAAAATTTCATCTTTTTCGTAAAATCCAATTATTCCATTTGAAATTCGTACTTTTGGTGTAAAATTCTACTATTCGAGTTGAAGATTCATCATTTTAGTTGAAAATTCTTCAGTTTGTGTCGAAATTATTATTTTTTTTTCATTGAAAATTTAACTATTACATTTTCCGTTGAAAATAGATATTTTTTAGTTTAAAATTATATTATTTTATTAGGAATTCCTGTAGTTTGTTGAAAATTCGCCCTTTTTGGTACAAATGAATCTTTTTGGTTGATAATTAATCTTTTTTGTTTAAAATTAAATTATTCCATTTGAAGGTTTATCATTTTAGTCGAAAATTCGTCTTTTTTATGTAAAATTAAACTATCCCAGTGGACGATTCATAATTTTATTTGAAAATTTTTCAGTTTGCCGGAAAATTAATTTTTTTAATTGAAAATTTAACTATTCCATTTTTCGTTGTTGTTTATAGAAAATTTGTATTTTTTTGTAGAAATGAGTCTTCTGTATTGAAAATTGTTTTTTTTTTAGTTTCAAATTCAACGATTTGATAAAAAATTCATTTAGTTTATTGAAAATCCGTATATTTTAGTAGCGAAATTTACTTGTTGAAAATTTTCCATTTTTTTTGGTTGAACAGTTATCTATTCTAATTAAGGATTCATTATTTTAGTTAAAGATTCATTATTTTAGTTAAAAATTCATCACATTGGTTAACAATTTGTTTTTGTTTTCGGTTGAAAATTAATTTTTTTACTGAAAATCTAACTTCCATTTTTGGTTAAATACTGATCCTTTTTAGTTAAAAATGAATTACTTTTTTTGACTATTCATATTTTCTACTTGAAAAATCAACTATTCAGTTGGAAATTCATTAATCTTGTTGAAAATGCAGTATTTGCACTTTATTATTTTGTGAACAAAAATCACTAACTTTATTATTTTTGCCTTTAAAAAAGAGTCAAAATTGTTTGTAATTTTTTTCATATTAATTTTTGTTATTCTTTCTGCATTTAGATAATCATATTACCGCCAGAAATCGCAGTCCGACTGTGTGATATCAAACTACATTATTTTTTTTCTCGAAAGGTATAAACTTAACGAAAAAATATTATAGAATAAAAAGTATTTAAAATCGTTCAGGGATACGCACGAATTTTTTCAGCAGTTTCTGAGCCGTTTTTTGATCTTTAAAAAATGGTCAAAATTAAAAAAATCATAATTGGCCCAAAAACTTCTGAAAAAAATCATACGTATTCTTTCAGATATTCGAAGCAATTTTTATTTCATAACATTTTTTCGTTAAGTTTATACTTTTCGAGAGAAAAAATGATAAAGTTTAACATCACGCTATTTCACAAAAGCCACCATTTTAGAAAAAATTAGAGGGGAAAAAGTTCAAAACCAGGGTTTTGAAAACGTCACTCGAACCGCTATTTCTGGCGGTAATATGATTATCAAAGTGCAGGAAGAAGACAAAAATTGATTTAAAAAAAATTATGCAAAAATGTTCACTTTTTTTTAAACTAAAAAATAATAAAGTTATTGCATTTTTTCAAACTGAATTCCAGATTCTGAAAGAGCATCCTCGAAAACCCCATATATAGGATTTTTGTCAAAAATATCTTTGTTTTTCTCAAGAGAATTGTGTAGTTGAAAATGTGGCTCAAAAATGTGCATCTGCGCATTAATGGGTTTAATTGAACCTAATATAGTTAGAGACAAATTAAAGAAATAAATCATTATGCTTTTAGTATTATTTAATTATTTCTTTAATCGATCCTGCTGCTATATTTAACCTTCAAACGGTACACTAGTGCGAATTCGCACTCGAAGTTTTTTCATTTTGTTGGCGTTTACACAAACACAGCTGCAGCAGATTATCCCCATATATATTAAATGTATATGTTAAATATGTGTAATATATGCTAGTTGTTGATTATATCTACAATATATTAAATATTTAATATTAACATTGCAAACAATCCAATTCGCACCAGTGTACCGTTTACGTATGGTTGGTTGGAGTGTACCGTTTGAGCGCTCAGAATATCTTGTAATATATTTTTCTCACAGCTTTCTAAATTAAACATATCAATTGAATTTCTAGAAACTGAAAAAAATTATTTACAATAAATTCGCGTAACTACAAATATTCCGTACAATGAAAAATTCTACTTGGGAAAAACTTGAGATACTTGGAAAAAACTTGAAATTTTAAGGGAATTTTCTTGAGGATTTGATTTGTGACTTTAGTTTCCATTATTTTGAAGTGAGTGGCAATTTGTTTTTTATTTTTCAGTGGGCCAAGGAAGCAAAGGAGGCAGAAAGATTGGAGAAGATGCTGAAAATCGAAGACGAGGAGAACGCAGCTACGAACGATTTGGCCCTCGCCATTCAAAATCGTAATAAGGACCGAGCTGGTCAAGCCGACAGTTTCTTCGACTCTCTGATCGAAAAGTACGCGAAGAAAGCTGAAAAATCATCAAAAACAAAGTCACCGAAAACCCCGGCTAAATCGTCCTCCAAGGGCACCAGAAAAAGCAAGAGAAGCACGTAATTTAAGAAAAAAGTACTACAAGTCTCGAGATTCAAATGCTGTTTTCCGCCTAAGTTATTTTTGTTAAACAAATTTGGCACTTTTGTATTTATTGTATTTCTAACTCACGTATTGTTTTATGGTAGAATTATACACTTTGAAATTAAATGTGTAGATTTTTTTATTCTTTCGTGTTTCTTACTATTATTAATATGCAATTTACTGATTTTCAGGCTTTCAGGTTTTCAGGTATTCAGTTTTGCTAAAGGTCAGTTAATTTTATTACTTTGTCGAAAACTGAACAATTTAGTTATTTATAAAAGGTCACTTTGCGTTGAAAATTCAACTATTTTGTTGAAACCTCGTATTTTTTGGTCGAATTCGACTAGTTTTAATTTAAAATAAAAATATTTGTTTATCTAATTATCAACTTTTATGTTGCACAATTATTTTTTGGTTAATAATTCAACTAACTTACTTGAAAGTGGAACTACTTTGTTAAAAATTCTTTTTTTCTATGATGATTTTTCACTTGGTTGAAAAAAACTTTTTTTGTTTGCAATTCAAATAGTTTGTTGAAAATTCTTAATTTCTTTAACTTAAAATTTAACTTTTTTATATTTGACTGAAGATTTACATATTTCAGTTGAAAATTCAACAATTTGGTTTAAAATTCCTGTATTTGGTTAAAAATGGAATTTCTTTCTGTGAAAATGTAACTTTTGTATTTAACATTCCTAGAATAATTAAAAAAAATTGTTGAAAATTTAACTTGTTGGTTAAAAATATTATTGTTTGGTTGAAAATTATTTATTTCTTTATAGAAAATTTATTTTTGTAACTGAATATTTAAGTACTTCATTTGTTGTCGAAAATGTATCTACAATTTGCTCGGTTAAAACTTGATCTGTTTGTTTGGAATTTTCTATTTTTTCTGAAAATTTATATATTTTTAAAAAATTTTTATTTTTTGGTGGACAATACAGCGATTTGGTTAAAAATTCATATTTTTGGTAGAAGATTGATATTTTGATATAAAAATAAATTTTTCGGTCGATGATTCATCATTTTAGTTGAAAACCATTTATTTGTTTGTTAAAAAAGTTAATATTTGGTTGAAAATTATTTATTTCTTTAACTTAAAATTCACCTTTTTTATATTTGACTGAAAATTTATATTTTTCAGTTGAAAATTCAACATTTGGCTTAAAATTCCTGTATTTGGTTGAAAATGGAATTTTTTTCTGTGAGAATGTAACTTTTGTATTTAACATTCCTAGAATAATTCAAAAAAATTGTTGAAAATTTTACTTTTTGGTAAAAAATCTTATTGTTTGTTTGAAATTTTTTTTTTTTTCTTTCGAAAATTCATTTTTGTAACTGAATATTTAAGTACTTCATTTGTTGTCGAAAATGTATCTATAATATGCTCGGTTAAAACTTGATCTGTTTGGTTGGATTTTTTTCTTTTTTGAAAATTTATATATTTTGTTAAGAATTTTTATTTTTTGGTGGATTTTGCAGCGATTTGGTTGAAAATTCATTGTTTTTTGGTTGAAGATTGATATTTTTAGTTAAAAATTAATTTTTTGGTCGATGATTCATCATTTTAGTTGAAAACTATTTTTTTAAATAAAAATTTTGATATTTTGTTGAAAATTATTTTTATAAATTTATTCTTTTAACTGAAAAGTTCATTATTTCATGTTTGATTAAAAATTTAACTTCTTTAGGTGAAAATTAAACTATTTTGTTTCAAAAGTCGACTTTTTTCGTTGAATTCGACTACTTCTAATTGCAAATAAGAATATTTGTGGAACATTATTAATTTCTTTACATGAAAAATTAACTTTTTTATGTTTGACTGAAGATTTATATATTTCAGTTAAAAATTCAAATATTTGATTTAAAACTCCTGTATTTGGTTGAAAATGGAATTTCTTTTTTTGAAAATTTGACTATTGTATTTAAAATTCCTAAAATAATTGAAAAATTTTATGGCAAATTTAACTTTTTGGTAGAAAATGCAAGGATTTGGTTAAAAATTAATTTTTTTGGTTGAAGAAAATTTAACTTCAAAGAAAAAAATTCAATTCAAATTTCCCAAGAATTTTCAGAAATATTTTCACCCAATTTTGCAAAAATAAATATTTTTGAAAAAATACTCGTCCTCCACTTTTCAGAAATTCCTTTTCACACAATCTTTAATTATAAAAGAATGCTATAGAATTGGCAGCCAAAACAACGAATTTCCTACAAGTTAGTTGAGTTTTTAACCAGAAAATATGAATTTTTTTTTAAATGTTGAATTTTCAAAATTTACGAAATTTAAATTAGACCAAAATCCAAATTAAAAATCCCATTTAACGTCCAATAATCAAATTGATGCAAAATCCTGTTAAGCAAAACAAGAATCCTACGACCAAATTTGGACCATAACGAATAAACGAAAACCAAAAAAACCCTATTGTAATCTGAAAAAAAATAAAAAATAAATAAAAAAGAGGAAAGTATTTTCCTCTTTTCTTTTATTATTAAAAAAAAAATTTTTTCAGATTACAATAGGGTTTTTTTGGTTTTCGTTTATTCGTTGTGGTCCAAATTTGGTCGTTGGATTCTTGTTTTGCTTAACAGGATTTTGCATCATGTTTAATTTTCAACCCAAAAATATTAATTTTCTATCAAAATAATTGAAATTTCAACTTAAAAGATAAAGTTTCAAACAAAAATAAAATAATTAAATTTTCAGTTAAAAAAATTTAATTTTCAACTAAAAATATGAATTTTGCACTATTTCAATTTTCAGTTAAAAGATAGATTGAAAAAAACAATTTCGACGAATTTTTGAGTATTAAAGAAATGGTTTTTAATCAAAATTATACATCGTCAACAAAACAAAAATGAAGTTTTAAGTAAAATAATGAATCTTTAACCAAAAAAATTAATTTTTAACAAAATCGTTGAATTTTCTAGCAAAATAGACGAATTTGCAACAAAATGCGTGAATTTTAAACTAAAAAAATAAATTTACAACAAAGAATAGAATAGATCAAATGCTAGAAAAATTCATTTTCAACCAAAAAGATTAATTAGCGGCCAAGAAGAATAATTTTTAACAAAATTTATTAATTTTCAACCAAATATTGGAATTTATGAAGAGATTTTAAATCTAATAGTTAGGTTTTAAACCAGATAAGTTATTTTTAATCCAAAAAGATTAATTAGTTACCAAGAAGATTAATATTTTACCACAACAAACGAATTTTCAAAAAAATACTATATTTTTCAACCAAATAGTTCAATTTTAAACTCAAGAAGATACTTTTTTAATTAAAAATGCACTATATAAATTTTCAGTTAAAAAATAGATTTAAAAAAATAATTTTTAAGAAATTTGTTAAATATTAAAGAAAAGGTTTTCAATCAAATAATGAATGATCGTGAAAAAAATTAATTTTTAACAAAATCTTTTAATTTTCTACAAAAGAAAGACAAATTTTCAACCAAATACGTGAATTTTAAACTAAAAAGATAAATTTACAACAAAAATGGAATAATTGAAATGCTAAAACAATTCATTTTCAATCAAAAAGATAAGTTTTCTACCAAGAATATTAAATTTTAACAAAATGCATTAATTTTCAAACAAATATTTGAATCTTTGAAAAATACAATTTTTTTACCAAACTAGTTTATTTTCGTTTAAAAAGAGGATACCAAATTTTTCGACCCTATAGATGAATTTCCAACTGGAGAAGATAAATTTCCAATGAAACATGAAATATTTAAATTTTTAGATAAAAAATAGATTTAAAAAATATAATTTTCAACAAAATTGTTCAATTGTAAATCTCAAAAAAATCCAGTATAGAGTTACTAAAAAATCCCTGACTATCCCTGACAGGGGCGGACGTAGAATAAAATTGGGGGGGGGGGGCAAAAAATAGATATGCATATCTCATGCATAGCTTAGCGGCGTCGGCCTTTAATACGAAATGCCAAAAGTTGGGGGGGGGGGTGAACACCCTAAACTCCGCCACTGGATCCCTGACCAATTTTTAATGTTCCCTGACCGCCAAAACAACGAATTTCCTGCAAGACAGTTGATTTGTCAACCCGAACATATGAATTTTTAACAAAAATTTTGAATTTTCTACCCAAAAATATTAACTTTCTATAAAAATAATTAAATTTTCAAGTAAAAAAGATAAATTTTCAGACGAAAATGAAATTATTAAATTTCCGATTAAAAAACTCTAATTTTCAGCTAAAAATACTAATTTTCAAACAGAAAAGTAAACTTTTTGGCCAAAGGAATGTCTTTTGAACTAAAATGATGAATCTTTACAAAAAGAAAATGATTTTCTAATCAAATAGTTGAATTTTCTAAGAAAAAAGATGAATTTTAAACAAAACACGTTTTCAGTAGAAACCTGAATTTCCAAACTGAAGAATTAAATTCTCAATAAAAATATAAATGTTCAGAAAATCCAAATTCTTAAAATTTCATGACGCGAAGATAAATTTTGCGCAAAAAAATACGTAGTTTAATTTTCAGCTGAAACAGTAAATTTTCAAGAAAAAAATCATTCTCAAAGAAAGAAATGAATTTTCAACTTTTTATTCGAAGATTTCGAAAAAAATGTAATCTAATGGTTAAATTTTCAACCAAAGAATGAATTTTGAACCAAAAAGATGAATTAGTCACCAGCAGGATTAATATTCTGCCACAAAACACGAATTTGTCACAAGATACAGCAGTTTTCAACTGAAGGAGATAAATTTTCAATCAAGCATACAAAAATTTAATTTGAAAAAAAATAGTGAAATAAAAAAAGGGTTTTTTTAGTAAAATGATGAAACAAACGCAAAAAAAATAATTTTTAAACAGAAAGATGAATCAGTAACCAAGAAGATTCTACTAGAAAAGACGAATTTTCAATAACATACAGGATTTTTGAACTAAGTAGTTGAATTGTCAACTGAAGAAGTTAAATGTTCAATCATACATGAAATAATAAATTTTTCAGTTAAAAGAAAAAATTGACTGTTTAAAATTGAATTTCTAACACAGATTTTTCAGTCCAGAAAGAAAAAAAGTTCATACAAATATTTAAATTTCCAAGACAGACGAAATTTTGGCAAAAGAGTTAACCCAAAACATAAACTTTAACTGAAAAAAATCAAGCAAAACTAGAATTCTTAAATTTTCAGTTAAAAAAATTAATTTTTATTTATAAAGAATGAATTTTCAAAAATCAGTTGAGTTTTCAACCAAAGTAATAAATTTTCAATTAAACTGATTAATCCGCGACCAAAAAATTTAATTTTTAACAAAATCATTGCATTTTTTACCAAAAAAGACAATTTTTGAACAAAACGATTTTTTAAAAAACAGTTGAATTTTCAAGATATTTTCAATGAAGAGCGAATGGAAAGTTTAACCAAATGATTGAGCTTTCAAGCCTGAAGACGAATTTTCTGTGCATCAGTTGAGCTTTCCACCCGAAAATATAAATTTTTCGTTAAAATAAAAAAAATCATTTTTAGCAAAACAGAACTAATTAAAAAGAAAATTTAAATTTTCAACTAAAGAAATGAATCTTGAACTGAAATGATGAATCTTCAAACAAAAAAATCAATTTTTAACTAAATCGTTGTGGGTTAAAAAGGATAAATTTGCAAGAAAACGAATTTTTTTGAAAATATTTTAATTTTCAGCCTGAAGAGTTGAACTTTCAACAAAAAGATGAACTTTCAACAAGCAGATTTTTTCGTAAAAAAAGTTCATACAAATTGTTGAATTTAAAAGCTAAAAGACGAATTTTCTGTAAAACAGCCTAACTTTTATCCCGACCATGTGAATTAAAAAAAGAAAATTTTAGAAATATTTGTATACAAAATACATTTTCTTACGTGACCCATATGTGCCTGGCTGTGGAATTTAGCAACTAGTAAGTTTGATAGTAAATTCTATTTCTGTTTGGAGTGAGATAATGTATAAATTCAGCGCTACGAATTTCAGTATTTATAGGTTCGAATTATTTAAACCAATTTTATTTCTTTCAGCCATTACTTTTTCACATTTGATCGCAAATTTCCACTATCTTCGTAATTACATGAAATAATCAGGCAAAAAGAAAACGTATACAGTCGATTGAGTCTTCTGTTAATGTTTTATTATTTAAATGTAACGGTCAACTTAAATAAGGCAGACTATTGTAGTTTATTCGAAAAATTTTCAAAAAACTTCATTGTGCTTTTGTATGCTTTATAATTGTACCATCCCAGCAAACAGGTTCTGTAACTGTTCCAGATCAAAAAAGGAACTGTTACAAGATGGTGACAGAACTGTTTTAAAAAAAAGGTAACCGCGTTTGAGAACACTGTGACAAAATTGTGACCGAACTATTCTAGAACAGAAAGGTAATAGTATTCTAAAACACTGTTTAAAAAATGGCGACAGAAATGTTCTAGAATAAAAAGGTAACAGTATTCTAGAACACTGTGACAAAATCGAGGCAGAACTGTTCTCGAACTGTGTGACAGCACTGTTTTGTAATATTTGCTATGGAATTGTTATAGAACAAACTAATCACAGACGCTCTATAATATTTGTTTCAAGTTTGATCTAGAACTGTGCCGTTACAGTGTTATATCGAAATTCTAGAACCCTATTAAAAGTGTGTTCTAGAACGAATTAGGAATAAAGGTTAGTTCGCTAACACTACCGTCGAGCTGACCCTTGCGAATATCCCTAATTTGGATATCTCAGATTATAATTTTGGTTAGTCGGGTTGGGACTGCGTACGCGCTATCCTGGATCAAAATATATCCATGGGTATATCAAAATTTCTACCTCGCAGGATATTCCGACGGGTTATCCCTGGAAGAACTCGGGACACAAATTGATCAAATAGAATATTCCGGAATATCCTATTGTTTGAAGGGGTACATAACACTTTTTCATATTTGATAAATAACATTTCTAGAACTCTTGTAGAATTGTCCTAGATTTTTCACAACGCAGCGTACCAAAGTTCTAGAATTATTCTAGAAATGTTACAGATCGGTTGCCATAGCGTTCTAGACCTGTTGAAGATTTTTTATACAGAATTTGTAATTGAGTTCTGCAATTGTTTTAAAAATGTTATAGATCGCTTGTCACAGCGTTCTTGATCTGTTAAAGATTTGTTATACAACATTTCTAATTGAGTTCTACAATTGTTCTAAAAATGTTACAGATCGGTTTTCCTAGCGTTCTAGACCTGTTAAAGATTTGTTATAGGAGGGTAGTTCAATAAGTCCTTAGAATGAAGTATAAAAACAATTTTTTTTGGGTAAATTTTTTTTTATTTTTCAACATAATCTCCTTGGAGCTCTATA
>NC_046659.1:150058602-150064555 GCF_010883055.1 Belonocnema kinseyi | reverse complement strand
TATATCTAGTCGGGAGTGGTGCTGACTGAAAACAGATGATTTGGAGCGATTCGCGCGCCATCTGTTGGTCATTCTAAGGACTTATTGAACCACCCTCGTACAACATTTGTAATTGAGTTCTATAATTGTTCTAAAAATGTTACAGATCGCTTGTCACAGCGTTCTAGATTGGTTACAGAATTGTTATACAACATTTGTAATTGAGTTCTACAATTGTTCTAAAAATGTGACAGATCGGTTGTCACAGCGTTCTTGATCTATAAAAGATTTGTTATACAACATTTGTAATTGAGTTCTAGAATTGTTCGAGAAATGTTACAGATCGCTTGTCACAGCGTTCTAGATTGGTTACAGAATTGTTATACAACATTTGTAATTGAGTTCTACAATTGTTCTAAAAATGTTACAGATCGGTTGTCACAGCGTTCTTGATCTCTTAAAGATTTGTTATGCAACATTTGTAATCGAGTTCTACAATTGTTCTAAAAATATTACAGATCGGTTTTCCTAGCGTTCTAGACCTGTTAAAGATTTTTTATACAACATTTGTAATTGAGTTCTATAATTGTTCTAAAAATGTTACCGATTGCTTGTCACAGCGTTCTAGATCGGTTACACAATTGTTACATAACATTGGTAACCGAATTCTAGAAATGTTACATATCGTATGTCACAGTGTTCTAGAACTGTTACAGAATTTTTCTAGCGTGTAGGGGATAATATAGTTACTCGCATGTTCGTAACCTGTTCTAGAAGACGTTCTTTTGTGTTCTAGAACAGTTACAGATTTGTTATCTAACCATGTTTGCTGGGACTTGTTCGCAATTTTAAAACAAATTTACATAGGTTCAAACTACTATTTTTAGGTGAAATATGTGTAGGATAAAAAATTACTTTAAATTAAAAATCAACACGATCGATTCATTTCGTTCTTTATAAATGACGAATTTCATTGCAAATTATGAACAGAAGTCCAGGTTAGGGTGCCCTAATAAATTGACCTTTAAATATACCCTAAGAAATGTTCGGGAAATTCCGACAAACTTAGGATACTAAAGGAACTAAAATTTTCGAAATTAGAATAGATTGCTAATAATGAAATTCAGTAACTTTTATAGTGAATTTAATACATTTTTATTAAAATTCAAAAACACTCTGACGGACCGAAGGAACCGAAAGGAGCTTTTACTAAGTACCCTTACAGACCCCACTGAGACCCCCTTCGGTTTCTTCTTTAAAAATTTAAAAAAAAGCAAGATCAACTTTTAAATTGTTGAAATTCGAATTCTACATTAAAATTTCCATTAGAAACTCACGGAGTAATCGCAATACTTTTTTTGCAGAGTTAAATTTTTTTTAAATGTCGTTAACTTCTGCTGGAGGTGATTTCAAAGGCATCCGTAATAGCTCAAGTAGTATGTTGCGCGCCAAGTTTAAAAATAAAAGTTAAAATGGGAAAATAAATGTAAATAAATATATTTAATAATTGATACGTCTAAATTTATACAAATTTAATACCTTCTCTGATAAGAATGATATGAAAAATGAGAATTTAAACAAATCCTTTACCTTTAGTCCTGATATCTCGTCTCACAACCTCAAGGACATTGCTTGACTGCTCTCACTTGCATCGCAGCGTTGTTCTCTAAGGTTTCCACTGCGTGGCGCATTCAGACAAAATTCTTGAAGTAACCGACGGAACGCTTATTAACTGCTAATAAAAGATGATACACTTAAAGCCGCCTTAGGCACATGTAATTGACAGGTATGTTATTTTTAAACGTTTTTAATGCCGCAAGAAAAAGTATTGCGCGTAATCCGTGAGTTTCTAATTAAAATTTGAACGTAGAATTCTAATTTCAACGATTTAAAAATTGATCTTGCTGGTTTTTTTTTTAGTTTTTAAGAAGGAACCGAAGGGGACTCAGTGCGGCCAGCAAGGGTACTTTGTAGATGCTCCTTTTAGTTCTTTTGCTCCGCTAGGGCAGTGCTTGAAATTTGTACTTGCTAGATCTTGTGCGGTACCTTATTGGTCAAAACTGTTCCACTATATACCAATCTACCTCCATGGGACTGCGACCTAATGATAATAGCCCGCGACGTTTTCAACTGAGCCGCTGCGCGTGTACCGAAAAGCGCGGGTCTATTTGAAACCAATAATTACTATCACTAATAATACAGATAAATATTTCAAAAAAATGTTCACTTAAAAAAAATTAATTATATTGAAGCTAAGCCATAGCTTATTTCTCTAAATAATTTATCATTAATGTAATAATAAAAGTTCATGCTTTGTAATTTTAAATAAACCCGCGCTTTTCGGTACATGCGCAGTTGAAAAAGTAGCGGTCCTCAGCATCACTGCTAATGGGACAGAAATATAAATTATCGTGACCAAAAAAAGCGTGCAGTACGCAACTGCGCACTCATCGCCAGTTCATTAACCCTTAGTGATCACACTTCTGTGGCATAACACGCTGACCCAACTTGGGCCCAAAGGACCCAGGCGACAAAAATCGCTATAAAAAAAATATTGAATATTTTTACTTAAAAATGTTTGTAGAACTTCTCAAGAAGTAACTTTAAAAGATCAGGTAGGTCGTATTGCAAAAAATTACATTTAAATATACGTCGATTGAGAGGAATAGGATTTGCACTTTTTCTGTTCACGTTGGAGGATTTTTAGACGAAGGAAAAATTGCGTATGCATAGGAATACAAATTCTTAATTTTTCTGTATTCAACGATTATTATTGGGTGCATTCTATACTTGAAAAATATTACTATTTACACGTTTGTAACTTATTTTTACGTTTAGAATATTTTTTTCAACAAGTCGCATGCATTCTCATGCCAGGATGTACCTCCTATGCTAACCTTCTTGACGTTTCCTCCAATCCTATCATGATCTTGACGTCATGCTACAATACTCAGTATTCCGCGAAATATTTAAGTCGTTTGCTGTTTCTATTATATTGACTAATAGTTGGAAAATTGTGCTATTTCAAGGAAATTCTATTTTTTTTTTCACAATATTCGATTAACTTTTCCACCGCCCTCCATGTTTTTGACCAAGCGCATCAACAATAAAACACTTGAGAAACACTGACATGCATAATGCGCAAATGCAAGGACACGCATGCTTACAGTGCACGCATCGATTCAAGGCTAGGGCAGCTAATGAACGTCGCTTAACAAAATCATAACATGTCATTCTTTTTGGAGCATTTTTAGCAATTTCTAGCAGAGAAAAAAGTTACGTGCGTGCAGGGTGTGCAGATACTTATTTGTTAATTTGCAATGAATGTGCAAATGTCATTGCTTATATTGATTTTTCACAATGTTTAGACGATGTAGTCCAAAATTTTTGTCAGCAATCAAGATAAGCGACTTGAAAAATCTGAAATACATCAAACAAAACATTACATATTGATGCATACAAACGTTGTTTAGTGCTTTTTTTTATTATTTCAAATTCTAAACGAGATATCACAATCCGCATGAGTTCAGCGAGTACAAAAAAATGAAAATAGTTTTACACATTTAATTTTTACTCGAATAATTTTTTTCAAAATTATTACTCAAGCTCTCGCGGTCACAGTAGAAAATGCCCTTAAAGCCATGTGCGAGTGCGTCACGTGACCAGATTCCTACCTTACAGTCTCTTTTTTTTATTTCCTAACTTATTTTCATACCAAGCGCCCCATCGGGTTGAAAATTTGGGATAATAAATTGGAAGAAATAAGAAAGGTGGGTCTTTTCCTAAATTTTAATAATGATCAAAAAAGCAAGAAAATTTATTTACAAACAAAACTTTTTTTATAATTAGAAAAATTAGGGCCAGACCCACCTTTCTTAGTGCTTCTTATTTATTATTCCAAATTTTCAATTCGATGTGGCACTTCGAGTGAAAATAAGTTAGGAAATAAAAAAAGTAGCGGTAAGGTGGGAATCTGATCACGTGACCCACTCATTACATGGCCTTAAGTATAGAAAAAAATCGAGATCAGATTTGTGCTGCGCACGAAAAACTGTAAATTATATTATATATTATTATATTATATTATTATATAATATTATTATATATTATATTTTTACACTATATGTTTACGTGTTTTTGTATCGCGATTATTTCTGTCAGTGCTAGTGTATTAGTAAACGAGTACGTCAGTTTCTTTGTATATTAGTAGTTTAAATTGAGAATCTGAATAGTAGCTTGTCATGATATGAACAACAATTTAGGTGAACCTTGGCAGAGATGAAGCAATGTACTTTTCTGGAAGTTTTGTTCTAACTGTGAGTATATTCTGACGTACTATTTTGTTAAATGACATACTTGTTTCAAAAACGTATATATTAATACTATATATATATTAATTAATTAATTATATTAATACGTGTATATTAATAATATTATGCTTATTAAGTTTTGCGATTTAAAATTTTAAATTACGCAATGTGAAGCATATTTATAATTTGATGATATATTATGCACTCTCGAGTATTAAGGAATTTAAGAAATTCTGATTCTTTATCAGACATAACGTTATACTATCAACCAGAATTCTTTTATATTAAAGCTGGGCAATTTACGAACTAACAATACGGTGACTGTTAGGTCTGAAGTAAACATATTTGTGAACACTGAACATATATCGCATATTTATCATATATATTAATTTTAATATTATATTAGACTTACTTTCAGAATTCAGGAATCACATGGACGCAAGCAATACAATTGCAGTAAAAATCATCATTCTCTCTGAATAAACAAAATGATAAAGAACAGAAATCTAGTTTCAAAGACGTTCGTAGAAGAACTCACTCGATATGCGTGCTGAATTTACTGTTATCACTTTTATCAAATAATAACACTTTATTTATATTGTTTATCTCCATGGTATTTATTTTTTATGGGCTAATATATTTGTTTATCTGCAAAAGTTATGTTCTTTGGATCTCGAATCTAAAAATACTGTCCATTTTTTATGGAAAATTGTATATTCATGAAGAGTTGTTGAGACCGATAGCTTTCGAATTTTTAATTTAGAAATCATTTATTATAAACTTACAATTATATTTTTAAATAATACAACAGACACGTAACTCTATCCCTGATTATCTTTGATTAGCGTTCAGTTGAAATTCTTTTAAATTTATTTCTGATGGTATTAAAGCACATTATGTATTAGAGTAGAGTGAAAATGATGAAATTACTATAATCGTTTGGACTAAGCAAAAAAATTGGTTGGTTTCACATATGAAAATAGAAAAAAAAATTCAGCTTGAATCAAAGAAACATGATATAATTTTGTTATTTAAAAAAAATCATTTGATTTATGTGGAATTTTATTAGCTTTTTTTTTAAACTTCAAATCGGTTCACAAACCGCTTCTGCATATTGATTTCTCCAGAGACATTTATATGCCCTATTGTGAAACGAGACATCTTATTTGGTGATGAATGAAGATGGCATTTCTATCAAAATAGTGGAATTTTTTGCAAGAAAGGACGAATTTTCAAACAAAATACGTAAACTTTCAAATAAAAACGGTATAACTTAATCTTGAGTTAAAAGGAATTTAACCAGACGGTTGAATTTTTAAATCAAATGATGAATTTGTAACCAAGAAGATTAATATGCTGCAAAAAAAAACAATTTTCAACAACAAACTTGAATTTTTAACCAAATAATTAAATTTTTATCCAAATAGTAATACTTTAACTAAACGAGATAAAGGGGGAGGGTCGGTAAGGCCGGCTTATGGCCTAATTTATTTTTGGACCAAAAAATCTGAAAAAATCATGGTAGTATCTTATAAGTATCCCGAGTCGATTGGACGCTAAATGGACTACCCTCCACCCCCCTACAAATATAGGAAACACCACTACCCACCAACTGTATTTTCGAGAGATTTGACACTCTTAAACATGTATTCTGAGGTTAGCTC
>NC_046659.1:150056977-150058502 GCF_010883055.1 Belonocnema kinseyi | reverse complement strand
CGACTCGGGATACTTATAAGATACTACCATGATTTTTTCAGATTTTTTGGTCCAAAAATAAATTAGGCCAAAAACCGGCCTTACCGACCCTCCCCCTTTCGTACAAAAAATGTAATATTGTCATTTTCAATCAAAATAAATTTTCTTTTAACGAAAAAAATTTAGATTTTCTTACCAGCTTATAATAATTCAGTTCGCATTTATGCGAAAAAACGAGAAAAGAGGAAGAAGGGGAAAGTAGTAGTTTTTTATTAATAAAACGAAAATGATAAATTTTTTAGAAATGGAGGAATAGAGGAAAGAGTATGAAGTGCGAAATATGGAAGTTGCAGGGCCATCTTTTACAAAATTCCCAAGCGTTGTTTATGAACATAACCATAAACTGTGATTGACTGAAAGTTTAAAACAAAATTTAATTATAAGCTTTTACCATGAAGGTGTGGCCAATGTGACAAAATCAAGACCCACTGTTAATAACTAATTTCTGATCCTTTAGGGAGCTTATATGGCATTCAACCATTTTCATTCTTAACTACATTTGTTTAAATAAATTTGTATTATTTAAGGCATTTTTGGAAAAAATTAAGTTTTTTTAGGATATTATTAGACTATTATTTATTGATGGTCCTGTCCCGTGCAGAAATTTCCCCGGTTGGCCCTACTACAACAATGTTTCTGGTCGGGAACTGACCGGGCACCTCTAGCGGAACGAGTGAACGGGGAGGATAATCTACAGAGTATCTTCATAGTATCCACATAGTATCCCTTCCGCATCTTGCACACATTTTCCCCTTTCTTCCTTCCTAACATAAATCATCACGTGGTTTCTAAAATAAAACAATTGCTAGGAGATTCTATCATTAGTTTATTGAGATTCTACTCCAATTTCTTCGCCACAATTGTTCAACTTGATTTGACTTTTAAAGTTTACCGTATTCTTTACGATGAGCTTTAAAAGACAAAACAGGTTACCAATTTCTCGCCTGCAGAAACATTTTTTAACCGCTTTGTGGCTGGATTGTCCGACAGTTATTGAAGCCGGGAACCGACCAGTTTACAGTGACGTTTTTAGCCGGATCCCGGCCAGTTTCCCCGACCAACGCCCGGTTTAAACCGGGGCTATCCGGCTGGGACCCGGCCGGTTCCCTGATTGGATTCCTATACGGGGTGCTATCGGTAGATAACAATAAAATTAATAATTGTTTAAATAAAATTAGTTAAGAAATGCATTTTTCGGCTCTAATGATGGCCTTACCAATTTTTTTTCATTTTATTACATCTTCATAAATGAGATTTGAAAAAAAAACACTTGTAATGTGGGCCAAAAAAAGAGCTCTTGCGCGAGCGCCTGTACATCTCGAAAAATAGGTACTTTATGAAAAAATGTTATAAATCAAAATTTAATCACTCTGAGGAGTACATATACTGATGTTAAAATCGGTTTCCCCACACCGCCCCCTGGCGGTGGGGATGGGGGCAAGTTCAAAATCTTAAATGATATTTGAAAACTTCAAGTTAAAAAATC
>NC_046659.1:150036735-150056877 GCF_010883055.1 Belonocnema kinseyi | reverse complement strand
ATTATTAAAAAAAAAAAACTTTGAAAACTTGCTGATTTACACTAGGACATCCACTTAAAGTCCCTAGCTTTATCATTAAAGCATTCTGGTTATTACAACATCATATCTGACCAGGTTTCAATTTTTCGTAAAATATTCAAATTATTTACTATTACTGAATTTTTCGTGAGCCAAACCCATTTGCAGCTCTTCCAGGGCTAGAATTTGGGGAAATTCCTTAATAAGAGAGATTGCCTAATGTATTATCGAATCAGAAATCTGCTTCAAATTGCGCAATTTGAAATTGTAAAGCGCAATACATAATAACCATTAATGATAAAAAAAATTTATAATAACCTATGTAGAAATTTTCCTATGGCCTAGACCCGGCCCCGACTTGGCCAAATCTGGCTCAGATCTTGAAAACTGACCTGGGCCCGAGTACTGATAAAACACATGGCCCGATCGGAGCCAGATCTAGCGCCCGATCAGTACCCAAACGGGCCCTGACTAATTTCCCGTTAAAAGCCATTCTTGACATTTATCATTTTTTAAATAATTTTTTCGTTAATAATAGTTTGATAACAAGGAAAATGAGTAAATTAAATTATATTTTTTGTTCAGGTGCCAAATTGGGATTTATAATTAGTTGGTACGCTTAAATCTAATGATGTGTTATTATCCTTTAAACCTAGAAGTGCCATTTCTTGTATTAATATTACTCTTTTTTCGAGCATGTGTGTATATGTATATTTAGAATTTCTAATATTAACCCATTAAGCCCTGGCGGGACGCATTTTTCCATTTTTTGTCAGCCTTCTTAAGTTCAATGAAAACTGTCAGAGAAAAATTTTTAATAGATCAGTATCTACGCAGAATTTCATGATCTTTCCGAATCTGCCATTGATTTGAGAGAAAAACGTAATCTGAATAGGTTAAGTTCGTTTCTTTAGCGAAAATTCGTGTTACAAAGAAATTTTTTTTTCTAAATCAGCGAAATTCAAGAAATTCAAGACGAATGTGTTCGAAAAGTTAATATATCGCGTCCTTGAATCTTTTTCTTTCGTGACCAAGTAGAAAATCAAATTGTAACTATTGAAATGGCGTCGTAAGTAAAAAATTTTAGAAGATATAGTAGTTTTTGCACATAACAATCAATTTCTCACAAATTCACGTGAAAATTTGTAGAAGGTGGTTTTGGAGGTTGCTGATTACGAATCTGAGAATAAATTTAACATATTCAAAATAGCGCAAAAAAAAAATTAATTACGCGTATTGGTATGATAATGTATACTAAGGTGTATTTTGGGTTGCTGACGACGAATTTAACGTCAGATTTTAAAAATTCAAAATGGCTGATCCAAAATAGTGGTTGAAAAAAATCGAATTTTATGTACGTGGATGATAATGTGTACTTTGGTGTCGCTTGGGTCGCTGATAACGAATCCGATGTCAGATTCGAGAAATTTTTAATTCCTGAGCGACAAAAATAATAATACAAACATTTTTGTTTAGGTCTTTTCTTCTTTTTTTTTGCCATATTGGGTCCATTATTTAAAATTTTTAAACTTTGACCGCAAATTCGTAATCAACAACTCAAAAAACCCCTTAGTACACATTATTATACCAATACGCGTAATAAAATGTTTTTTGGGCAGCTATTTTGGATCCCCCATTTTGAATTGTCAAATTTAACTTTGGATTCGTAATCAGCGACCTCCAAAACCCCTTAGTATAGATTATCATACCAATAAGCAACAATTTAGAAAAAAAATTTCTTTGTAACACGATTTTTCGCTAAAAAGCGAACATAACCTATTAAGATTACGTTTTTCTTTAAAACCAATGGCAGATTCGGAAATATCGTGAAATTCTACGTACATATTGATCTATTAAAAAACTTTTCTGATAATTTTTATATTTCTGATGAATTTTGAAACAATTTTCAATTGTTTAAACAAATGTTCATCATTTACACAATTATTTATTCCAAAAAAATGTAAAAAATAATCGCAATTTCTGATTTAAATGCAATATTTGGAGATTGCTTGGGGTAGTACATTTTTCTCAAAAAATTATGTAATTATTTAAACAATTGTTTGTTGTTTAGTTTCCAAATTTCTAAGAATTGAGTCAGGCATGTCCACTTTTTTCAAATTGGTATCCTATGCTACTTTTTGTTGAGGAATTCCATAATTTTTATACATTTGTTTTAATGTTTAACAATTTCTATTTGCTCAAGCAATTATTTTTCAGTAACTAAACAAATAAATTAAAATGGAACACATAAAATTATTTATCTGTCTGTATAGTGCATAAAAGGAATATATGTACCATTTTTCGATTGTTTAAACAAATGTAATTTTTATAAATAATTGTTTTTCAATCAATATGTTTTAAATCGTATTTTCTGAATTAAACATAATATTGAATGAGTTCAAGGAATAGTAAATTCTGCTAGAAATGTTATGTCATTGTTAAAACAATTTTTATTGGTTGAGGCAGTTTTCTATTAAAAGTTGTGGATCAATAATATAAAATATAATACATAGTATTATTTTCGTGAATAAATTTTATTACATATTTTTTGTTTCTTCCATAATGTCATCTTGATATTCATAAAAGAGTAATATTTTGAAATTTGAATCGTAATTTGTATTAGTAAATATGCTCTTTTCATAATATAATCATTTTAATGACTGTAAAAATACGAATAATGCAATAATAAATAAACTTTTATAATTCCAACTTTATTATGACTTACTGTGCAGAATTACTGAAAAAAATAGAAGAATCTAACGACCAAATTTGGAAAAACACCGTAAAATGTTCCCATTGCAATCTGAAAAAATTTGTCTCTTAAAAAAAAATTTCCTTTCCTTTCTGGACTTTCTGGATTGCGACTTGATAATGATAAAAATAAAGCAGGCGAAAGAAATAAAAAAATAGAAGGGAGGGTATTTGGTCAGTTGCTTTCTTATTTTTCATCCCTCTTTTTATTTTGGTTCAAAAAGGAAAAAAAAAATTTTCCTTTCCTTTTTTGGAGACAAATTTTTTTTCAGATTGCAATGAAAACTTCTGATAGTTGTCTAAATTATGTCCTTAGATTTATTGGCTTCTTTTTCAGGAAGTCTGCACATTAATTTGGTTATTCGGCATTAAATAGGATTTTAAATTTGATTTTGATCTCATTTACATTTCTCAAATTTTAATATAATTTTTATGTGCCAACCGCAAAAGATTTTAATTAAAATAAAAAACAGTTGAATTTAATCAACGCGTTTGAATTTTCAACAAAATAGTTGAAAATATAAACAAAACAGATTCATGTTCAACGAAACATTTGTATTTTAAACTAAAAAAGATAGCACTTCTACCAAAATAGTTCAATTTTCTACCAAAAAGGACGAATTTTTACACATAGTACTTAAAGCTTTAACTAAAAAACATATAACTAAATTTTCCATTGAAAAAATTATTTCAGAAGTATAAAAAACGATTTTTTCACATTAGAGTTCAACTTTCAACAAAAGAAATTAATATTTTACAGAAAATAATTTTTTAACAAAAGAGTTCAACATTCAACCAAGTGGGGTAAACAAATTTCTCTGGGAAAATATATATTAAGAAGCGGTTTTTAAACCGATTTTAACTTATTTTTTTTTAATTAAAGCTAATATAATTTTGCATAAATTTATCAGGGTTGCTTGCGGAAAAAGTTTTTTAATTTTGGTTTATTTAGTAACATAAAGGGCATCTTTTTAAAGGTGTACCGGTTTTTGAAAAATACTTGGAGGTAATCAAAAATAGCTTGAATTAGTGGAGAAAATAAGTATATATAAGTTGTTTAATAGCGTAGAAATTGTTTAAAAACTTATCGAATTTGTTAAAAGCAACTAAGTTAGTGAAAATGGGTCCATGGGGATTGTCAGTGATTCGTGGATTGATTTTAGTTAAATTTAAACAATTTATAAACAAAAAATGTTTTTAATGAAATCCACGAAATATAATAAATAAATTGTTGTTTTGTAAACAATTTTCATATACTATTATCTGTAACAGGTAGATATGTTAATATAAATTAAGTTTTTTCTATTGAATCGACCAAAAATTATACAAAAATATCAAAAAATTATCGGATTTATAAATCCAACAACTGATGCTTATTTAAACAAATTTAATTAGCAAATATAATTTCTTTATATTTATAGATGTAAAAACATGTTTTTTTTCTCAAAACCAACTATTAATATCTAATTTTTGAGCTTTTAGGTAGCTTATATAGCAACCAACCATTTTCATTCTTAACTACCTTCGTTTATATAATTTGTATTATTTTAGGCGTTTTTCGAAAAAAATAAGTTTCTTTTGGATATTAGCAGACTGTTATTTAGTAATGGTTCTGTGCTATCGGTTGATAGCAATTAATAATGGTTTAAAGAAGCTTAATTACAAATAAATTTGTCGTCTTTAATAATGGTTTTTCTTAAATTTTTGTATTTTATTACATCTTTATAAATGATTCAGACACCTAAAAGGTAAAGACAACGATTTTGTTTTTTATTTCTATTGCCTCTACCACGTAATCTTGAACACATGTACTTTTTAATAATTCAGGAAGGTTCTATTCCATGCGTAATCCATTTAGCGAATATGGAAAATTCTGAGATGTGAGATTAAACATCTTAATTCTTCCACTCGAGTCGTTTAGGAAAATAAAGAAAGCCGGAATTTAGAGAAGCGATAAAAGTTCGTACATACAGGGTTTGATTGAAAAGTAATGAGCCTTCCCACGCGGAGCGTCTGCCAAGCGATCAACCGAATCGGCTGGTGGGGGAATATGATTGGTGTACCTTCCCCTTCCACTAGAAACCGGTCTCAGTTTGCTGGCAACAGCGATGCAGTTAACATCGCTCTGCGCGTGAAAGCTGTTTTAAAAGTGTGTTAGGATTTTGCAGTGGCGAAAATGCAGCGATCGTTGGAGTCAAAACCATGCTGATCATCTTTTTCGACTCTCGAGGCATCGGCCACAAGGAGTTTGTACCTCCAGGAAGCACTGTAAACGCGGCTGAAAAACCGCGTCGCCCGGGTTCGGCCCGACCTCGTGAACAATTGGACCCTTTATCACGACAATGCGCCGGCGCACACCGCCTTCCTCTGCACCTCTGCATTGGCCGAGATGAGGGTTCCGGTGCTTCCCAACCCTCCCTACAGCCCAGACCTGTCCCCTCCGGATTTCTTCTTGTTCCCGCGCCTGAAAAGAAAGCTGAAGGGGAGGCGTTTCGACTCCATCGAGGCGATCCACAAAACTGTGACAGCCGAATTGAACGCGATTCCGGCGGATGAGTTTAAAAAATGTTTCCTGCAGTGGAAGGACCGCTACCAGCGGTGTATTGACGCTCAAGGGTCCTATTTTGAAGAATATTAGTTGTATAAGCCAAAAGGTTTAATAAAACTGCTTTAAAAAAATAAGGCTCATTACTTTTCAATCGAACCCTGTATAGTCATTTGTCGTGTACGTTCTTTCACGAACTACGTGAAAAATTAGATTTTTTCCCCTTATAATTTCATCTACTCAAAATAAATCAAAATTTTCCCCGAAATTGTGCTCCTTACGTTCATATCATTGCTGTATTTCAAATGTTAGTGTAATAAAATAATAAAATTAATATATATGATAAACATTTGTTCACAAACACGTGTATACTTATGAGAACTACCAGCCACTATATTGTTAGTTTTCAAAGTGCCCGACTTTAAAATTAAAGTATTCTTGTTGATAGAACTTTATATCTGATGTAGAATGAAATATTTTGCAGTATACTCGAATTGTCTGTTATTGCAAAATTTTCAGTAAGCAGAACCCGTTTCCAGCTCCTCCACGCCTATGGATTTTAGAAAATTCCTGAATACTAGAGAGTGCCTAATATATTATTAAATCAGAGATCTACTTCAAATTGTGCAATTTGAAATCGGAAAACAAAAAACATAATAAAAATTATTATTAGAAACAATCGATAATCAACATTATTAATAAGTGCATTATTGTGGATTTACAAAATAAAATTGTTAAAATTCAAAAAAGTTGTTTCATTTAACAAAGTAGTATCACAAACATTAAAATATTGCAGCAGCGGGATTATTATAGCATGTAAAAAGAATTGTAACAGTTTTTTTATGATGACTGTCGATAAGGGCCCTTTTACGAAAAAAATTCTTTTAAAGATTCTACTTTTTAATGTGGAGTTCATTTCGAAATCGTATTTTTGGCATAATTTTGAACAATTTGAAAAAATGCAACTTTTTATCCCCCCCCCCACTAAGCACGGGCAATACGGCGCCTTTTTTATTGTTTGAAACTGAAAATGCGCCTACTTCCAGTTGTAGCTGGAACATAAGTATAATGCCGAAAGATTTAGTTTAAATTATATTATCATGGCCCACACAAATCTGAAAATGGTAATTTCAAATCCTAAATTATTGTTAATTATATCTCGTCCATTTTATTCTGTTTTTAATGTGAAAAAAAGTCTAAAGGACGTTTACAGTTTTAGCATTGGTGTCACGCAAGATATATAAAACATGCCTTTCTGTAAAGATTGTAATTCGATACTGTATTTATGTTCAAATAGAATCATCGTACACTCAGAGAAAAGATTCAGTTAATTCAACAAATCAGTTTGCTCAACCTACTTTGTTTGTTAAAACTAAAAAATTTGTTCGGCTCAAATAAGCCTTTGGTTATATTTAGAAAATACGACGAATTAATTTGGTCAATTCAAAGTAATTATTTACTTGAGAATGTTTAGTAGATTGAACTAAATATATTTTTGGAGCTGAATATATCATTTATTAGAAAATGATTTGGTTGAAGTAACGAGATAATTTGGTTGATTCAACCAAATACTTTCATTAACTACACTTATTAAACGGGAACAGATTACGTCAGCCCACGCTGGTGGCCCATTTTCGCACCGAAAAGTGTCGAAAAGATCGTGCGTCGTAACATTAATTCATGAAAAAATTAGTTCTACGAACACCGGGACACGCAGCGTGTCAAATTTACTGCAAAAATGGGGCCTGTAACAACATCTAGAACATTTTCAATGTTAATACAACCTTTAGTTCGCAAACTGCAGTTTAGTTCACTGGTGCAGGCAATCTAACCTAGAAAACGATAATTGATCAAAGAAACCCAAACAAAATTATTAAAAAAGCCTTTCTGTCAGATTTGGTAAAAGTTGGGTTCTCTGGTGCTGCAATAGATGATAATGGGCTTAAAAGTTTATATCCTGGAGTACCTGACACAATGCCGGTGCGGCCCGACTCATCAGACTCGCAGGCTCCAAGCTCGAATGTATGGAGATGCATGGATACATCAAATGTAAGAGATGTATGGATTGGTTCAGTTAATTATAAAACGGAAATTTTTTTATACATTTTTATTAAATGAAAATTTTTACGAAGTACACAATTATTTTTTTTTTACTTACATTCCACTACAATCAGTGCACTTTTGTGATCGGATTGGTAGCTTCTGAATTCCTCTATTATAGAACGAAGGTGGCTGCTGCCGTCCAAATAAGAAAAGTCGTACCTACATTTTGGATGAGTCTCCTGTCCGCCTAACACAGAAAAAGCAAAAGATAAATTTCACATCGATTTCAGGTGAAAGATTAACCGTAACAAAAATTAATTTTGCTAGTAAAATTTTCACGAATCGAAGATAATTTTCGATTTTTATAATTACCTGGATAATATTTCGCCTTATAATCGCTCCATTTTGATTTGAAATGCAGCGAGACTTACGACGCCAGCGCTATCTACCGTCGTTTAACTTCATTACACTTTGGGGAGTAAAGGGGATTCCCATCTGTTAGTTGCTTTTTGCTAAGTGGTATTAAATAAGTTCTAATTCATCTACAATAGTCTAATCGATTTCGGAGGAGATTTATCAATAAGAAAAATGTTTTATTCGTATTTTTTGCTGATCCTACATGTTAAACCGAATTTTTCTCCTTTTAGTGTGAGGCAGTAGACGAGATCAGAATTACTCTCCTAACCTCGGTGGCACTTGTGACAAAATATGTTTAATTTTTAATTGTTGCACGACTGACCTGCAACAAATATTAACTTTTTTTCTTTCGTGTTGTTTTAAATCTGTTGTCCCCATTTATAGCTCGAATTCACTCACAATTTTCCTTTTTTCCTATTTCTGCTCAGGACGCTGTAGCAGATAACCGGTTTCCTTCCATCGTAGTATAAACTTTCGCCAATAGCATGTCAACTTTAACAGCGGGCAATTTTACATGCAACAGAAATTAACTTTAGTTCTTTCTGTGAACTGAAATTGGGATGGCTGGGGACTTATCCAAAATGTAGTTACGACTTTTCTTGTTTGGATGGCAAGTTGGTTCTGAAAAGATTAGCGCACGAATTGCTCTCCCTGGTGGATCGAAGGAACTGAATGGAGCCTCTACAAAGTACCCGTAAAGATCCCATTGGGTCCCCATTCGGTTCCTTTTTTAAAAACTCGAAAAAACACTAAAATTAAATTTTAAACAGTTGAAAATCGGACTCTACGTTAAAATTCCCTATAGAAGGTCACGGAATAATCGCAATATATTTCCGTCAGAAAAAATCAACCCCTTTGTGATTCCAAAAATGTATGTTTTCATGCACCTTTATTCATTTTCTGTAAAACGCAAACACTTGCGACTTCGATAATGTTTCAGCAAGTTTTAAATAATCCCGTTTCAGGCTCTAATTGGTCATAACTCGATACGGTTATAATCATTGATATTTTGATTTGTTTAAATTTCGTTTTTTTGCTTATCATTCCTATATTTTTTTGTATCTCAAAATTAAAAACACTAAATGTATTGTATTTTTTAAGTTCATTTGTAAATTGGAGTCTGGGGGGATGTGAATAAAAATGTGAGATAGTTTCTTGAACTATATCATTTGCGATAATCAGAAAAGTACCATCTACCTATCATTGCACTTATCAGGGTTCGCTATGTTTGTTTATAAAAAGAGTTTTCAAACTTAAAATAGGTGTGCTCCATTAAAATATAATTTCTGTAGTACCAAAAAGTTGAATATAGAGGGTACTGCGTGCAGATGATTGTAAGCGTCGGACCCCAAACCTTCAGTTTTTGTTCAACGTGTTTTGAGTTGACACGTTTTCCAGTAAATAATATTATACTGCGTATCCGTTGTGAATCTCAAAGATACGTGTCGGACTTGGTTGGCGAATAAGCGAATTGCATCCAGAAGGACTGTGTGTCTAGGCTGTGTGCATCTGGATTGAAGTGATTTATTTATCAGATCTTTCGATTTTCTGCTCCGTGCCGATATGCGTCAGCTTCGCTGTGTACGGGAAAAGACGCATAATAGCGTCAAGTGAGAAAGACACTGTGTGCCTCTAGTTCAACTTTTCGTAGGGTGTCAATTGTGGGCTGTGTGCCGAAGTGACTGTGGGCCGTAGCTTTCATTGCTGTGAGCCAAAAAGATTTTTCCTTATAGAATTAGACTGTGTACTTAGCATTCTGATGTGACTGAGTACCTACCAATTTTCGGTGATAACCCCGCCATTTTAAAGGGCAAAGTTGTTGACTATTCAGGTGATAGCGACCACACATAATAAAGCATCCAAATGATTTTACGTTAGTGCAGCTAAGAGAGATTCTCAAAGCAAAAGGTCTCTCAGCAATAGGAAATAAATTCGATTTGATATCAAGGTTGGCGAAGGCTTTCCCTGATGGCACTTGAAAGTAGTAAATACAAGTCTTGACCCTGACCCTGATCATATCGCAGTGGTGTCCCAGAAGGTGTCCCTGGTGAAGGCAGTACTGGAGTCAGAGCAATCGCTAACCCAGCTGACCGACGACTTCAGTAGCAAACAACAGAAATCGACATGAAGAGACGAGGGATCGACTTGATGAGAAGGGAACGAGATCGGCCTCAACGTGAGATGGAACTCCTTAGGCGTGAAACTCATCGAGAATCGCCGTTTCGAGAAAGCTCAGCGAGCTCTCGCCCAAATTTCAATATCAGAGTCATCAGTGATGTCCTAAGCGAGTTTAATGTAATTGATTAAAATTTTTCGTAATGGAAAATGTAACTGCTACTTCTTAGATATAAGTTAGTTCCAAACTGAGAGGCAACGCCTTGGAACGGTTCGACTCAAAATCGGAACACAGAAATAGAGATGAGCGATCTACTTGTAGAAATGAAAAATATGTTTGATCATCGCCCGAGGAGGCTGGAACGTCGACGACTTTTCGAAGAAAGGAAATAGCAGCGAAATGAGCGATTTAATCAATACTAGTATAATAAGCTGATCCTCGGAAACCAGGTTCTGGTGGAAAAAGATGAGATTGTCTAGTATCTGGTCGAGGCACAGTGGTCCCAAGAGCCGAAAAAGCTGGCCAAAAATCAAGTGTGATTTATTTATTTATAGCACAATAAGTGTGCTATGATAGTAAAAATTGATATACACAATATCAATAATTATAACATATTACTATAGGTCGATCAAATATAAAATGGAATCTCTTCCGCACTGTCACCTAAACGACCGTATCGACTTCTAGAACAAATTAAAGGTTGAAGCGGGGTCGTTAAGTAGCTTCCGCGATAAGTGAGAGGGAATTCCCAGCGTCTGTAGCGTTACGCATTATAATACAATTTTTGATGTAAATCGTGAAGTCACTGTCCAGCTTTACAATACATGTATTCGAGCGTTTGTAAGACGAAAATAGTGCACAAGCAAATCACGCAAGTAATGGAATTCAACGAATTCACGAAATTCATGACATTCACGGCATTCACGGAATTCATGGAAATGAAAGTATTCTCGAAATCTATCGAAATCGCGGGATTCATAAATTTTACAGAAGTCACGGAATTCGCAGAATTCATGGAATTCAAGAAACTCATGAAATTTATTGAATTCACGAAATGAATGCAATTCACGGAATTGATGCAATTCAAGAAATTGAAGGAATTCTAGGATTTTAAAGAATTCAAGGAATTCAAAGAATTTGCAAAATTATGGCATTCATTAAATTCACGGAATTAGTGGAATTCAAGGAATTCGCGATAGCCAGTTATTCGTGGAATTCAAGGAATTCACGCAATGTATGGCATTCATGAAATTTACGGAATTAGTGGAATTAAAGAAATTCGCGAAATTTCAGTAATTCTAGTTATTCGACAAATTCATGGAATTGAAGAAAATCACGAAAGTTATGATATTTACGGAATTGATAGAATTCACGGAATTAAGTAAATTCTAAGAATATACTAAAGTCGTCGAATTCAAGGAAATCATTTGATTCAAAGAATGTACTGAATTGGCAGAATTTACGTAATTTATCGAATTTGTGGAATTCACGAAATTTACGTCATTCGTGGAATTTACGAAATTCATGCAGCACGCTTCATTTATGAAATTCATGGACTTCACATATATTAAGGAATTCACGTAATTAACGCAATTTACAGAATAGGTGCAATTCGCAGAATTCACGAAATTCAAGGAATTCGAAGAATTCATGGAATTGAAGAAATTCAAGGAATTCACCGAATTCAAATCATTCACATTGGATTCCATGAATTGATTGAATTTCATAAATTCTTTGCATTCCATGAATTTCAAGAAATCTTTCTCCGTGAATTCTTTCATTTTCTTGAATTCTTTGAATTCCGTGAATTCCGTAAAGCGGTTAATTTCCTGAATTCCTTGATTTTCGTGAATTCTTTGGATTTCGTGGATTCTGTAAATTGAGTGAATTCCATGAATGATGTTTGAATTTCTTTATTTCCAATAATTCTGTGAATTCCGTAAATTCCATGAATTCTGTAAATTCCTTAAATTCTGGGAATTTCATGCAGTCTTTTAATCTCGGTAAGTTCTGGTATTCCAAGCATACCGTGAATTACTTAAATTTCATGAATTCTAGGATTTCCGTGAATTCCATTAATTTCGTCAATTCCGCGAAATCCGTAGTAGTATACCTATGGCGGTTCTAAAACAGCTAGGTAGTTCAAGCTGCCATCGACAGATGGCGCCACTGGTCAGTTCCCAGACAGTTGTTGACTGCTTGGTCGGTAAGGTAGATCACTGCCACGGATCCATGACCAAACCGGCGAGGTGGGTCCCTGTTTTCCGACCGCGTTAGGTGAAACCTTTTTTAGTTAGTGGCGCTCGTGTAGATGGCGTACGGGGGATTTCCTAAAGCTCTCGAAACTTCTAGAAGGATGGTTGATCAAAGTGAGCTAGGTGATTCTCGCTATTTAGCGTACCCCCTCACGGTGTTCTTTAGATCATTTTAAGAATTTTTTCCCAAAGAACCATACCTCTAAAATGAATTTCGAGCATCCTAATTTTTCAAGGTAGGTTTTTTTCCAAAAAATGACTCAGATGTTGTATGAAAGAAACGAAAACACATTTTTTCATCTAGAAAAGTGTGTTGCCGGAGGTTTTCGGGGTCGAGGAATCCATTTTTGGCATTTATTTTTATTTTTGAATAACGCCACAGAACGCTTCCGTACATTTTTTGGATTTTATCGCCAAACAACAATTATTTTATGCACGAAACAAAATCAGTCTTCTTTTACTAACACTGTGCACTATTTTTATTATTAATTTCAGATTCATGAATTTTTAAAAATATTTATATCACATCTCTTGAAAATAGTAATGTTTTAACACATACGTTTTTGTTTTCTTAAATAGTTTATTCCTTTGTGGATGATTTATTTGATTTCGTTTTCTTTATTTTTAAGATAGATTAGAACTTTATTGTTTATACATTACTGAAATGACGATCAAACAAGAACGAACACAGTAAGGTCCGAGTACTGAGAGCTTGAGCCTGGGTGTATACTTGGCAACGTATGTGCGCTGTCACGCGTGATGGACACGCGCGAGCGTGTCTTTCTGCGGAACGGAGACACGCTCAACTGTTGATTTTCGCAACAATTTCGTCAATTTTCCCCAAAAAAGGCTGGATCAATCTGGAAACTCTCTATCTCTTCCATACACTACTCCTTTCCCCCACCGAGTGAGTCACGCCTACCCCGAAAGGGAAATGGCTTAATGGTATATACACTCTTTTCCCATATTCTTCCTTACTAAAGAATTTAACTTTTTCCTTCTTTTTAAAGAAACTACCACTCTTGTCCTTTTTGCTTTTGAACATTCAATCAATTAGTTGAAAATTGATCTCGCTTTTTTTCGCCTAAATTATATCTACAACTTTGCTTGAAACTACTTTACGCTAGGTTGCGTAACACATGTATTGGAATTTTAAAATAAAAGTCCAGTAGCCAGTAACAATTTTGTATTATACTTGAGTTTCGATATCTAGACACCTGTTGAAGCGAAAAATTAAAAAAATGTAAATCAGTTCTCAGAAAACTTTTTCCTAGCAAAAAAATAAAATAAATTTTCTGCCAGAGCCAAAACTTTTGTGAGTATATAGTATATAACGCGCGTATTTATAGAATTCAAGAAATTCATGGAATTTAAGGAGTTTGTGGAATTCACACAATTTACGGTATTTGTGGAATTTACAGAATTAATATCAAGCCCGAAATTCACAGATTTCGTGCAATTAACGTAATTCATGCAATTCACAGAAATAATGAAATTCCCAGAATTCATTGGATTCAAGGATGTCGAGGAATTCACGGTATGCATGGATACAAGAAATTCAAGAGATTAAATGAATTCCCCGAATTTAAGGAATTTACACTATTTATGGACTTCAAAGAATTCACGAAAATAAAGGAATTTACGAAATTGGCCAGCTTACGAAATGCACAACATCCAAAGATTTCACATAAATGAAGGAATTCACGGAATTCAAGGAATTTATGAAATCTAAAGAATTCACAAAACTAAAGGAATTCATGAAATTTAAGAAAATCACCTAATGTATGGACATCACAGGATTATGAAATTCGAGAATTCGCGGAATTCAGGGAATACACGGAATTCATAGAAATCGCATAATTCATAGCATTCAATGAATTGATAAAATTCAATGAGTTCATGAAATCCAATGAAATCATCGAATTCACGGAATGTATGTAATTCATAGAGTTCCACGAATTCGTTGAATTCATAAATTCCGTTAATTCCTTGTATTCTGTAAATTCCGCACATTGTATGCATTACGTGAATTACTCCGTGAATTCTGGGAATCCCGTAAATTCCATTTGCGTCGTGAATTTCGTGAATTCCATAAATTCGATCAATTTCTTTAATTCCGAAGATCCAGTGCATTCCGTGATTTTAGTAATATTTTTAAATTCCGTGACTCTAGGGAATTCTTCCAATTTCTTTAATTCCGTGAATTCCATAAATCCCGTGAATTCCTTCAATGCCATGAATTCTTTAAATTCCATGAGTTTCGAGAATTTTCTGAATGCCTCGAATTCCTTGAATTTCGCAACTTCCTGAAATTCCATTAATTCCGTGAATTTAATACATTCCATGAATTCCTTCAATTTAATAAATTCCGCGAATTCCTTGAATTCCATGAGTTTTGAGAATTCCGTGAATTTCCAGAATTCCAGTATTTCCATGAATTCCGTGAATATCATGAATTCAGTGTACTTTATTAATTTCTTGAATTTCATGAATTTCGTGAACTCCGGGAATTCTTTGAATTCCATGAATTCCGTGATTTCCTTGTATAAAAATTTTCGTCTTAAAAACGCTCTAATACATGTATTGGAAAGATGGACGGTGACTTCACGATTTGCAACACTCACAATACATGTATTACAATTTCGTCATTTCAATACCATGTTTGCAATTTAACCGTACGCTTGTACTATAGAAGTCTTGTAGAAGTGTTGAACGATTACAAGAATTTTTAACAGTAAAGTAGATAAAAAAATGCAAAACAGCAGGGGAGAAGCCATTTTATAGGGGCACTTTCAAATTTCGCGGTTTTAAACTTGCATCCCGATAAGAAGGAGTTAATTGGAACGCATAAAGGGGCATTTTAAAAAAATGTAAATTTGAATACCTTTAAATGCGTAAAACTATATTTAAACAAACATAGTTTGTTTGAACAATCCTCAGCGCAAAAATATTTTAAAACTGCTTTTTATGAAGTAAACTTAATATTCTATTATTATGATAAGTAGTTAATTCTGCTAAAAGCTTTATGGCAATGTTTATACAATTAATTTTTTGCATACCACATTTCTTTTGAATTGAGCACTGATTGCTTACGAATAAAAATTGTTTCAACATTGACACGACTTTTTTTTAACAAAATTTACTACTCGAAATCATTCAATATTATGTTTAATTCAGAATTTTTAACAACCTTTTTTAAAGAGTTATAAAAATATATTAAATATTTAAATTTTTTCCCAAGGTTTGAACGGTCCAAACAATCTTCTAAATTGGTTTAAATTTTTCCTAAGATTGTGTAATCTCTTTTCAAATAAACAAATTTTATTGAAAATTTTCTAACTTCTTTTTTTAGATATTTGAAATATCCCGAAATGTTCTCGGCTAATGGAAAACCTTACCGTTTGGATTGTTGCATCTATAAGCAGCCATAATTTAAGAAAAATGCCGTGAAGTTTGAATTTATTATGATGTGCACAATGCCTTCCAATGTACTAAACGAAGTAAATGTTTCATCTTCAAGCAGAAAATATCGATTTAAGTCGTGCACTGGAAATCTCAAACACTGCAAGGAAACATTTGAAAAAGTACAAACTTGAGTATGAAAATTGTAAGGAAGAAGCTATACACAAATATCTCAAAAATGGGGTGTTGAACCAGTCTTTGTAGAAAAACGGAAACCAAAGCGTAGGGAGCATTTTGATATTACTGAAGAATTATTTAAAATCAATATCTTTAATACACCTTAAGGTGTCTAAGGTCTAACTAGGCATTGGGAATACATAATTTACAGAGAAATTACAGATTCGATATCTTGAGGATTTCACAAAAGAATTTCCCTTGCAAGTCATCAACTTTGTCCCGTTTTTAAATAATAACGGGTTCAATGAGACGTCAACAGTAAAAGATGTTTTCCGTACTTTACTCTTCAAATACAGCTTCATTCAAACCGATTTTTCAGAATTAATCCCTTAAGAATTGATTTAACTCAGCATGTTAGACTGTAGCAACTTGTGAAAGGACTTTCAGAAAATTAAAAAAAATAAAGTCCTATTTACGGAATGGAGTGCATCAAAGTCGATTCTTAAATCTACTTCTACTGAAAATCGAACTTGATGATGAAAAATAACAGGATATCGAAATTTTTATTAATAAGTTTGTTAAAATGAAAGCGAGACAAATTGCAATATAGAAACGTGCAGATAATTTTTTCAACGGTTTCAGCTATACTTATACGCTGTTTGCTTTTTAATTTTATAAGAGGGGTCTCCTCAACAATGCTGGGGTGGGGCATACAGGAATGTAGTTACGCCACTAGATGCTGCGTACGGTTATTAGGATACACAGCAAATACGCTACCTCTAAATAGCTGTTTTCTTTTCAAGCTTTGGATTCTGCATTTACTGGTTTTTTAAGCAATTTGGTAAAGTGCAAGGGATTCTGTTACCGCTTTAAACATTAAAAATAATAATTTGCATCGTTGAAAGGTTCAGACCCTCCACTAACTTATTTTTTGTATTCAACACAGAAAATAATGATAAAGAATTTAAATATTTGTATTCAGTTAAACTCTTGAGGTTGCTTTTGAACGAAAAAAATCATTAAAAACCGTGAGAATCGAAAATTCCTCAAGCGACTTTGAAATTCTTAGGAAATTTCGCTTGATAGAAACTTTTGAATTTGATGTTGTAATTATTATATTTTTCGATTTTATTTCAGAGATCTTTCCCGTTTTTGCAAAAGTAATTTCAACCGGCTGCTCGACTTGACTTTATTTGTATTAGGTCGGTTTAAATTACTTTTGCAAAAACGAGAAATATCTCTAAAATAAAATCGAAAAAATCATAGTTGGAAGATAAAATTCTAAATAAAAAATTGTTATGAAGCGAAAGTTCTAAAGAATATTGAAGTCACTTTTGAAATTTTCGATTCTAGCGATTTTTAATTATTTGTTTCGTTCATAGAAAAAATTATTGACATTTTTAGAGGTCAAACTCTATTATGAATACGATGACATTCCACTGCATCGAACGAGAGAAGTCTTCTTTTCGAAAATTGCCACAGCATTCTTTCCCTTGACAAGTGATACCAATAAGAATTATCAGACAAGATTCAATTGAAAATATGACATCTGAAATATAATTTACGTAATTGGTATCTTCATTTCTAACAGCATAATTTAAACTTGAGCGACACCTCAATCAAATACACTTAAATACACCCAAAGAACTTTCTTTTCTGATAAGATACCATTAATGTATGAATTTAATCTTTAGATGTGATAAAATAGATCATTCTCATGTCCATACTTTTACAAGCGGAGATTCTGAAATTTCATTAACAGAAATGTACCTTCTAGATTGCCATCAGTTTTCTAAATTTATCCCAATAAATTCCAGACCACTTCCAAGGTTAGAAAAAATCTTTTTCCTATCATCAAGGTGACACGAAATTCATTTAAGGGTTGATCAACCCCAATTTCGAGATGTGGTCTAAAGGAAGATTTTCTAAAATAAAAAATTTCCTAAAAACGTTATTAATTAAAATGCAGGCATGTCATGTCGCTTCGAACTGTTTCTCTAATATACTCTTTTCATCAATATGATTCAGAAGTAATTTTTGGAGGTTGGTCAAATCCCAATTTAGAAATCAGATCCAGGGATAGCAATTTTAGAAGAAGAAAAATTAATTAAAAAATTGGAATAAAAATTTTGGCTTAAAATATCATGTATAGATTTATTTCTGATACACTCCTGTCACCAACGAGTCTCTAATTTATTTAAGTGGTTGATTAATCCAAATTTTTAGATGGCTTCCAGAGAAAATATTTTCTCAAATAACAAAGACGCTAAAAACTTTATTCATTTCAATTCAGGCAAGTTATATTGCTTCGAGATATCTTTCTGTTACATGTATACAATAAAAATTACTGTCCGTCAAAGTCGATGCATTGACCTTTCATTTTTAAACGTCTTTGAACAAATATGGAAGCAATATCAAAACTGAGCGCGCTAAAACTTTTTGAATATTGCGTTAATTTTTTTTAGAACAAATGTTTTAATAACTTCATCACTTATGAAGAGTGAGAATAACTTTTCTTCGTCTGTTATTTCTCGTGCATCATCTTTAGTCCCGGGCAGGTAGGTAATCAAATTATAATTAGGTGTTCTTGAGAACTTAGAGCGCAATAGCTTATTTGTTCATATTGTTTCATTGTCTTTCCCCAACTCGAAATCCCTATCATCTACGATACCTTTATCGTCAGTTTGTTCATCACTATTGGAATTATCAGACGGTTCATAACATTCAAACATATCATCTTCAATGTCACTATTTCAAAGGATTTCGTTCTACGATTCAGAGACAACTTCCTCAAAAGCACGGTAGCCAACGCTCGGGTCGGATCCGACTACCACCGTACCGGTAGAGGGTTAATATGAACAGTGCTATTGAGAACATTTTAATTGTAGGGATATTCTGTATAGCGCGCATAGTGCTCGAAATTGCACTACGATGCAAGCGGCGCATACCACGTGTGAGTATTCGCTGTGAGCCGCGCTCGTATCGCCGTCTAGCGGATTTGAAGGTAAATAGTTAATTTACGTGAGACTAAAGGGACAATAACACAAGAATATATAAGAACTCGTTTAAACATTAATCTTTCAAGTTTAGTAATAGTGTGTGGAAAGTTGAGAACACCAGCGATTAAAACTTCTATTACAAAACTTGTAAGAACACGATTATAAACTTGAAAAATTCTCCCTGTCACATAGCTAGTAGGGTAAATCATTCAAAACAAATGTATTTCAAAGAAATACATAATAATAAAAATAAGTTATATTTAAGCTTGTTTTGAGTACAATTGTCACCTTCTCAAATTATAAATCTTCTAGCAAAAAATTTTCCATTTTAAGCATAGTTTTTTTAAAATGCAGTTATCACTAATTACCAATTTTCCAAGACCACTCGGAAACTGTTCAAAAAATGTAAGCGTCCAAACGATTCAATTTCAAATTTTATTTAAATACAGTTTCAGTCTCAAATATTCCACTTTCAAACAATAAAAATAAAAAATTAATTGATTAGAAAAAAGAATAATTATTTAAGTAATTAGTCGAAATATTTGACTGTGCATATAAAACGAGCAAATATAACTCAAATGTTTAAAACTGGATATTTTTAAGTAGAAAGCCTTGATTTTTCAGAATTCCAAAGAGGTTAGAACTTTGGAGTATTTTATGTGATGCTTTAGGAAATTGATAAAATTTGCAATCCTTCGTTTTACCATTATTTTTACAATTTACAACAGAACATGTATCATTCCACGTACTGTCTACTGAAATGTATATAAATGCAATCAAAACACACGCCCGCTAAACTCATTACTCGCCACCCCGCACGCTGGCATCGTTTCGTCTATCCCCTCCAACCGGCGACTCACGGTGTATCCCTACTCCTCGCAACCGCGTCGCCTGTTTAATCGAGCTTCGCTCGACATTACTCTCCGCCCGGCCGACCCATCGTTGGCATGTGCGAAACAATATAAGATCGAGCAATGATCTATGTAATCTGAATTCCTAACTTAAACGTGCAATGTCCTCTTTTTGACTAAATAAAGTACACATCGTTAAGTTTTAAATGTGAGTATTTTATTCTGCAACTTTTTATTCAGCAAGTATGGGTTCTATTTGGCGTGTTTCTCTTGCCCATTAGTTGCGTAACATATACGTAGCCACCGTATCATACGGTACGGTCAAACGCTACATAATTTGTAATGAGCGGATTTAATTCGCATTCTCGCTGCTAGGAACAGCACAGTCAGTGACGCAAATTCGCGGTTTCAGTTTGAATAAAAAGAAACTCAAATTTGAAAAGCGAGTCTTGAATTTAGAATGTAAGTATTATTTCAAAGAAAAGATTGGCAAGCAACAGTCGGGCAAATCGACATGGAAATGTTTGAAATGATAATCGTTTCTTGTAAACGAATAAATGTATACACT
>NC_046659.1:150014474-150036635 GCF_010883055.1 Belonocnema kinseyi | reverse complement strand
GAAGTCACGTACTCTCTTCCCATGAGAAGATGTATTATGAAATCGACGACGAATTAGACACTTTTCAGGGTAGGGATTTGTAGAGCAAGTAAAGCAGGCTAATCAGAGAAACATACGAAAGAGAGGGGAGGCTGAGGACCGCTGTGACGGTATCGAAGCTTCCACGACGAAACAAAAAGACAGATTAATCTGGTCCGCGACCGCGACTCGTTCGTTCACTGGAAACTCGAATAAGATTTTTTTCCTGTAAAGATAGATTTCAAAAGACCAGACTAATAAATCTTGTTAATTCAATTAATTATGAATTTATCAATTTAATTATTTAAAAATACCCTTTTATTTAATCCTTTAGTTATAACTTGTTAAGATTTTCAGAAGAAGATTTCATCGCTGGAGTTAGGTTTTCAAACCCTTAATTGTGGAAACGGACTTGCTGTTAATTTATTCCTAGAAATTATATAAAATCTAAAATATTTGAACTTTCGCGCGGTAAAAGACTGTCGGCTTGTTACAAATTAGTGCTGGTAGTGCGCTCTCACGAGTAGAATAAGAATTAGAAATACTTGCTAATCTATTTTCGGCTATCGATGAATCGGTATAAAGGGTAGGTTAGATTGCCTGCCATTAGGGAATGTCACATGACTGCCGGTCCGTTCCTGAAACCGGAGGAAGACGGTCTTGCCTGTCATTTTGAGTTCAACTAGTGTTGACTGAGCGTCTGCTCGTAAATTAACTGAGATTATTGTATTATAAAATTGCTGGGGCGTGTGCCTTACAATTAAGAGGTCGATTATCGAGTTAAGGTATGTCTATTGTTTGTCTTAAAGTGATAAATATTTCTGTTTTTCCTTCCGGGCTCCAGGATACAGTATGTAATTTTTCATTATCTAGCAGATTAATGCTAACATTTTGGAAGTTAATAATGTCGCTAAAACAACAAAGTGTCTCTCTCAATATAGTAAATGCGTGATCTAGGTCTTATTACTCAGTCGTTTAATTTTGCTGGATATTAAGTGTGGATGTAAGACTCTTGTTTCTATTAAAATTTAATCTGTAACAAACATAAATAGACGCACAACTTATTTTTTATGGCTTTTAGTTCTAACCCTTACTCCTCCCCGCTATCTGTTGAGTTAGGGGGCAAATTGAGTTAGCTTATAGATGATTTTACAATTAATCATAAACTATATAAAATTATATTTAATACCCCTTCCGTCGTTTGAGGGTTTTCTTACTGGAAAACGACCTGGCCCCCTGTTGGGGAAAAATAATAGTAAAAGCGCTTTCAAATAACAATTAAAATTAAAATGATAACTCGCAATTCTCAAGAAATATAACAATCTGAATTTAAAAAAAGTTCATAATACATACATACCGACCTACATACACAAATAAATACATACATATATTACATGCAGCCTGCTCGTAAAAAAATTCTTTGGGTTTAGAGATTCTAAAACGTCAAAAATTGACAAAAACGGTGGGGGGGACGGTCAAATTTTACACAAATCTAAGAAACATTATATAATATATAATACCTTCTCTGATGACGATACGACTGCCGCTTGCAATTTAAAACATTCATAATTTGGGATTAAACTTTCCAGATCATTTATTTAGATCTTATTTAATAAGTTTTGCACTGGAAGGTAGAAAAAATTAGGAATTTCATTAAACAGTTTCAGAATTCTTAAGAATTTAATTTAGTATAGATAAAATTAATAAATTTTCAAAGCTGACTGAGTTAGCGCGAGTTGAAGTGAAAAAAGATTAAAATTGTTTTCGTAAATTATTCTAGTTTTTATAAAATTATTTATAAATTTTCAACTTTTTTTGATCCGGAGAGGTTCAAATATTATTTTTGATTTGGTTCTTAATACATTATAATTGAGAAGAACCGGAATTTATAACGCACTGTCATGAGCGACCGTATCGACTTAGAGTGATGAGTGAGAAAGAAGTCCCAGTGTGTCGGCGTTGTACAGAAAATGTATATATTGGAACGTGAAAACATAATTTTTTTTATCACAAAGGGGTTGTACTCGTTGATTTTTTTCTCGAAAGGAAGGCAGTAAGGGCTGAGTGCCAATAAATGCAAATAAATTTCAAAATAATGCCAGTGATGCAAATTTTCACTTCAAAAACATGTCGACAACTGTCAAGGATCAACCCTTGCCTGATATCAACTTATTTAACATAACTTTACCCAACAGAACCAGACCTCACCTAACCTGAATTAAGAGAAATTTATTGAACTACACGTAAAGCTCTGGAAGCATATTTTTCCAGTAGCAAATGTTTGCTACATCGAATGGGTCAACTCGAGCCTTACCTAGAAATAAATCTAACCTAGCCTAACCTATCTTAACCTCACAAAACACAATTAAACTAATTGTGTTGTCCCGTTGTGTTTGCGGTACCGTTTCATTCAGCTTCGGCTTAACCTACATAGAGGTTTAACCTAACCTAACAAAACCTGACCTAACCTAACTGATTACGCTGGCAACCCTGTTCTTGTGTACTTTCATATTTTGACATTAAAAGCAGTAAATGTCTGGAGTTTCGTAACTGCTTGTTGCTAGCATTATTCGCCTGTGTCTGTAACCAGGGCACCTCCACGTGGTGACGGTGGGCAACGGATCCACATTAGTCCCTAGGTAAACGGCGTTTATGCCGTCATGGCAGACACAGGTAAAAAGTGTATTACGATGCAGGGAAAAACCTCAGTATCGGCGTCTGGTCAGGGTGGGAAAGCGAGCTCTCCGACGTCGTCATCATGCAACCGTAGCTCTTCATCAATGGATCACTTGGTTGGTGTAGAGTCTCATCTCGTACAAGTGAGCAGTTTGCGAAAATCAATCAACGATGAAGTGAAAGTGTTTTGACCGTACCTTGCTGCACCAAGAAACAAAATGGGTTCCTCACGTCATTTGCAATTCCTGCAGACTTATGTTGTATCGTCTAAAAAATTCAAACAACGAAAAGTACCGCAAGTACTCTACACCAACCACATGGAAAAAACCCGTTATTGCAAAAGACTGCTACTTTTGCATGAATTCCGTCAAAGGGTTCAAGGCCAAAAATAAAAATAACATTTCGTACATTAATGTGTGCACAGTCTTCATTTCTAAAAAGAAGAAATTTTCTAGAGCCAAAGACAAATGTTTCATTCTATCGCGACAGGGACAAAGAATTCAGAAAGTTTTTCGTTAAAGACGAAGAAACGTCTTTAGTGTACTGCACTGACGTTAACGGACTAATGAACCACTTGAAGAAAAATGTGTAAAGAGATGAAGAATGGCGACTTTTCATTGATTCGTCAAAACGCAGCATTAAGGCTGTTTTAATGCATTACACGAATACTTACGCTCCTATCCCTATAGCTCACTCAGAGGTCATCAAAGAAGAATATAACAATTTTAAACTGCTTCTTGAAAAAGTTAATTACACGAATCACAAATGGCAAATATGTGGTGATCTCAAAATCATAACAATGATATTAGGCTAATAATCGGGTTTCACGAGAGAGCCATACTTTATATGCCTGTGGAATAGCAGAGATCGAGCCACTCATTACAGCAAAAAACATTGACCTTTAAGAGTTTTATTCAAACTTGGTTTTCGTAATGTCATCAACCAAAGCCTCGTTGATCCAGAAAAAATTTTACTACCACCCCTCCACATAAAGCTTGGGCTCATGAAGCAATTTGTCAAGGCGTTAGACAAAGATGGATAATGCTATAAGTATAGATCCCTTAAATTCCCTAATGTTTCAGACGCTAAATTGAAAGAAGGAGTCTTTGATAGACCACAGATTCGAATATTGACAAGAGATACTAATTCGTGAGCCACATGACGAAAATTGAAATGGACGCTTGGGAAAGTTTTAAAGCAGTAAACGCAAATTTCCTAGGTAACAAAAAAAGTCCAGACTACGAGAATATTGTTGCGAAAATGATAAGAAACTACAAAAAGTTAGGCTGTTTGATGAATTTAAAAGTTCACTTTCTAGATTCCCATCTGAAAAGTTTCCAGAAAATGTTGGTGATTTCAACGAAGAACAAGGGGAACGTTTTCATTAAGACATAAAAGTGATGGAAAAATGATATCAGGGTAGATGGGACGAGGTCATGATGGCTGATTTTTGCTGGATGTTGAAAAGGGAAACGAATGTAGGTCTTAAACGTAAGCGTAACCCTTTGCATCGTTCCTTCGAAGAAAAAAGGATACGTTATAGCAGGCAGAAAATAGACTGAAGTAGGTCTATAAATCAATTTAATTACGATAAAAAGCAAGATAAAATGTAAACACGAAAGATAGTATGAATATATTCCTTAAGTTTAAGAAAAGCAGAGAGAAAAAAATTTTGAATAAAACTCTTATTCATTTGCATCTTTAAGTTACAGTTCTACATTTTAATTGATACAAACATTGTCAGGTTAATTGAAATGGGGTCAATTCTACTTGTAGTTCTAAGTTTCTTCAAATGAGTAATGTGCGTCTAAATTTTTAACCACCTGTAGTACAATGAAATGAATTTTACTGTGTTATAACGGGAACACTTAAGTTAAGTTGTGTAGCGTTAAGCAAAATCTCGTTAGGTTCTGTTAAGTTAGATTCATTTGTAGGTTAAGATATATAAAGAACTCATTAAAATGTTTAGAAACATACTACAAATCTTAGTTAGTAGCAGAAAAATTCCTCCTCTCTTTTTCAACGAGTATGCTTTTAGGACAGCAAAACTGTATGTGAGCTTATATCCATGGTACTACATGCCTTCTTCAGTTTATAAATTACTGCTACATGGGGGAAAACTTATGGAGAATTTTATGCTGCCAATTGGCATGCATTCCGAAGAAGCTTCTGAAGCCAGGAACAAGGGTATCAAGTACATTCGATAGTTCAACACACGAAAAATCTCTTGATTGCATACTATGCACGAGCTAATTCACAAACTCATTGAGTCCTTAGATCTTTTCATTGCATCCTTGAAGCCTAAATGGCAAAAAATTGAAGCTGAACTTGATCAAGAACTCGATGAACTTATAGAACAATTCGAATCTAGAAATGATTCGAGTTCTGAATCGTAATTGATTTATTTTAAGTTTTTTATAATAATCTCATTATGATAAGTATCAATTTTTCATTGATTCAATAACACAAATAAGATTATCACAAAAATGATTGAAGAAAAAATAACTTTTTTCTACGACCAACCGCAGATTGTCACGCATTGTTTTAAAATTGTTATTAACAAATACGCAAATTATTATTTAATGTCCCATATCCAATTTTGGAATCACTGTTAGTTTATTGGCGGATAATTTCAGTGGAAAACCGTCCTTTTTCCATGTAATAAAAATAAATCATAGTTTTGTTTAAAAAAATGTTTATGACAATCATATAAATTATTCTTTATTTAATATCGTTGTTTAGTCACCGCAATAAATGTCACTCTAATAATTGTTGAAGAAAAAAACATTTTTTTCTACGAGGAAATGGCCGATTAGGAGACTTGTTTAACTAAATTGTTATAAACAATCTATATTGTTTATGTTTGATAAAGCTTAAAGTATATAAATGGCTTTAAAGACAATTGTGAATCACTTTTGTTCAGAAAAATCAATTCAGCTATGAGAAAAACTCGTTTATAAAGAATCTGTTTATAAAAATGTTTATAAAAATAATAGCTGTTAACTCATGCGAATTTTTTTGTTACAAATTATGACTCATATGAAAAATATTAGTAACTAGCGTGGAATAAATGATTTTTTCTATGATAAAATAACACTTATAAGAATTTGTTTATAAAAATTGTTTATGAAAATTAAGTTAAATACTATTAAAATTAATTATATTCTATGAATGCATGTGCAATAATTCCGGCTGACAGTGAGTTTCTATTTGTATTTTTTCTTGAGATAAAAATTCATAAAGCTAAAATGGTCAATTTTGTCATTATATTTGTTTATATATTGTTGCTCTGTGAAAAAATTTAAAAAAAGCAAACCACAATTCTCTTAAAAATTAATTGCTTAGCATTTCTAAAAAAAACTTTTAAATCGGTTAAGAAATACGATCTGTGGGCGATTATGAACAGTAAATTCCTATTCCAGACCACTGTGCGACAGTAGAATCTACTGAACGGGTGTTTAGTTGATTCCACTATTCGCTGAAGAGTATCTTCTACTACACGCGCAGTCGCACGTACGATTCCTGTTCAGTAGAACATACTGAAGATGAGTGCGTTCTACTGAACAAGAATCGTACATGCGATTGCGTGCGCAGTAGATGCCACTCTTTAGTGATTAGTAAAATCGCGCTTAAAATTATAAAAAGAATTTTTAAAAATATATAATTACACATAATACACGATTTTTTTCAAGATATACATGCATCTACTTATGATTAATTGGTACATCGTAATTTTTAACGCTTAACTAACAATTAAAATTTTGCACGCAACGGGGGGGGGGGGATTCGAACGCATAACCTACTGCACGCTAATCAACGAGCCTAACCATTCGCCTATCAAGACTAGTTGTTAGCAGCTTGAAAAACTAGGAATGGATTCTGAAGCACATACAAATTAGAATTGTATGGTCTGAACATTCTAAATTTTTGGTTTACACCAAAAGTATGGAAATAAGATATTTTATATTACTAAATGTATTATTCATATTTAATTAAAAAATTTAATGTCTCAATATTCAAAAAATTTATTCATGTGAAAGTTACTTTTTGACGGTAAAATCAGAATTAAAAATAAAACTAAAATAAAAATCAAAGAAAACAAAAATTAAAAATAAAATTCACTGCAAATTAGAATGATAGTGTCTGAACATTCTAATTTGATGGTTTACACCAAAAGTATGAAAATAAGATATTTTATATTACTAAATACTAATTCATAGTTGTATCAAAAATGGAATGTCACACGCGATCGGCTGCCAGTCAGCGGATACCAGAGGTTAAGCTTATAGTTTAACTAAGGAGCGTCAGATAGTCAGCGTTCTTACTCTTCTGTTCAGTAAAATCAACAGAACTCTGTTTAGTGTTTCTGAACCAACGAGTAGTTGCTATTACTATAAATCAGCTTACTAAGCGCGAATAGTAGCATATACTCTACCAGTTCTCTCCGTGTGCCGACCATTGGTTTATAATGAAAGTGCCCATACATCCCTATAGGATGTATCTGTTGTTAGGCGTTTTCAAAATTGTGTATTTATAAAATAAAGATTGAGTGTTTGGGAAAATTGTCGGCAGATATGAAGATCCGATAAATCCATAAACCTGAACATAATTCATTTAATCTCACTGTTCCTAAACCATATATTGTTTAAAAGCACATAAAACATTGGAAGCCTATATATTTTATACAGCTGTTTTGTGGTGAAGGTGAAGTGCAAGGATTTTAATTATACTTTTCTGCTATTGAGTAAAGTTAGTGTAACATTGGTGTATTTTTAGTTATAAGGGGCCATCCATATACCACGTGGACACTTTAGGGGGGAGGGGGAGTATGGTAAATTTTTATTATAATTTTTTCACGGGTTTTCCTTTGAAATTAAAATCATGTTTAAGCTCATGTTCATAAGCTAATCCGAATTTTTTCAGCTATTTCATCGCTCCTTTTGGACTTCTTGTAGTCCGGGAGCTCGCGACAATTCTATAGACATCATTTTAGTACTTACTAAAATTTCAGATTCTTTTCTTTTCATAGTCAACAGTTCGAAATTGGTTGACTGACTAACAGCTGTTACTGCATTTTGCAAAAATTTATCGTTAAACTGGTCAAAAAATCGAGTGGAAAAACGTAATTTTAGTACTTTTCAAACCCACGGGGGATGATTGTTTGAATGCTAAGAACTAACAATAAGTTTGACTGGCAGCTTCTTGGTGGTGCCAAAGTTGATTCGCAAACTGTCAAACACGTCAAAAATTCGAGTAAAAAAACTTCACTTTATTACTCTTCAAACACACGTGGAATGATTGTTTGAATGCTAAAAACTAACAAGAAGTTTGACTGGCAGCTCCTCAGTGGTGACAAAGTTGACTGGTAGGCTGTCAAACATGTCAAAAATTCGAGTGAAAAAACGTTAATTTAGTACTCTTGAAATTCATTGGAAATGATTGTTTAAATGCTAAGAACGGTGGTGCCAAAGTTAACTGACAGGCTGTCAAACATGTCAAAAATTCGACTGAAGAAACGTTATTTTAATACTCTTGACACCCATTAGGGATGGTTTTTAGGTGCAAAGAACTAACAAAAATTTTGACTGACAGCTCCTGAGGGTAACCAAACTTGACTAGCAGGCTGTCAAACATAAAAAATGACAGGATGACAATTAGAACCTTTTTACCATTTTACATTTTTACCAAAAGTAGCTGACTAACAAACTTGACCTTCATTTTTTGGCACTAACAGAGTGTACAAAAGGTGTTGAGAACGTAACAGTTCTTGACGCTAATTGATGCTGTTGCGTCTCCTTATTAGCCTAAGCGTGACCCCCAGGCCCTCTCTCTAGGCAGAGGACTGCAGCAACGCTGTTAGGCTAATATTTCTGCCTCACTGATACAGTGATTGCCTGTGAGTGCTAGACGTTTCCCCTCAACCGCAGGGCAGTGACAAAGGATATGAGCTGTTAGCAAAGTTGTTAGACAAAGGCAGACAAAGTTAGACAAAGGCAGATGGCAGAGGGGAATTTCGAGATTTCCATGCACTATAAACATTTCTGTTAGGACTTTGATTTCGTTCTTCCCGAGCCTGAGTATTTCTTTCGCTCAATTGAGCTTAGCCTTGAGCCCAAGAGCGTTTTAGCTTGTCTGTAACCAGTGAACAACCCCCACTCATTCTGAAGTTCCTCGCTCAGTCAACTGTTAATTTCTGTAGTGATTAACCTTTTGGAAATGCCTACAACTAGTTGATTTCCAGCATACTTTTCACTTGCTGCTAGTTTTCATAGTCTCTCCGATATTTCATTTCTCTTGATGCCACTGTCTCCAAAGATCTAAAGTAGAGTACCTCGTTTATCTTTCGCTAGTTCTTTTGTCGCCTCAAAACGTTCCCATACTAATAGTGATGTGGTCGTTGTTCCATTCAGGGCCATTATACCATCCCTGCTGTCTAAACAGATGCGGGTGTTTCTCTTGTTGCCACACTCCTTTACTTTGTAGGCGCACTGGGGCATGATCATAATCTCAGATTGTACAACTGTGACACAGGACCCCATCGAGTTTGTAAAGCTCATTCCATTCTTTCTAGGATATACACCATCTTCTGCGTTCTCATTATTCTTCTAACTATCTGTAAACCAATTGTCTCCCTCACTGGGCAGGTGTGCCTCGCCGTTTACCCATTCCTTCTTCGTGGATTGGCTAACTCGTTACTTTTTTCTCGAAGATGTAGCGAGTAGGCATTTTATCGTTAAACATGCTAAGGTTCGGCAAAATCACACAGGTTCTCGGACAATCTCTGTTACCGGCTTCTCTTTAAGTATTTTCAAATATTCTTGAACAAAATTCACCAAAAAGAATGTTTTTTTAGGCTGAAACCTCCCCCCCCCCCAAATGTGCAGGTGGGCTTTACAGCCAGGGCCCTAATGATGAGATGAAGGGGCTTTAAACCTATTATTGGCCTCAAAGATATCATGGGTGTTGACTTCTCTCAGAATCAGTCCCCCGATCCGTTCCAGTCTAGAAGTCACAGTGGACATTTCGACCCAGCTTTACCAGACCACCGCTGCATAGGGTAGCCTGGGTTGCATGATGACCATGTAGTTCCACAAAACTGTCTCCGGTTTCAAGCCTCAGCTTTTCTCTATGACTCTCCTACAGATCCACAGAGTCTCTACTAGCTTTTTGCACTTGTTTTCCAGGCGCTTGTTCCATAACAACTTCTTATTCAGAATTAGTCCTAGACATTTAGTTCGTTCTTTGATTTCCAGTAGTTTTCCTCCCAGTTTCAATGCACGCGTGGTTACCTACTTATACTTTCTTGTGAATATAATCGCGTCTATCTATTCTTCTTAACCCACGAATCCACTATCCCTAGTGCTTGCTGCATTACTCCGAAGAGCGTATCCAGATGCTGGCCACCCACGATAAACAGTATATTGTCCGCATCGCCTAGAGCGTGCTGACCTTGACACTTGAGCAGATAAAGCAAATTATTCACTACCAAGCACCACAGCAAGGGTGTTAATATGCCTCCAAGCGATCATGACGAGCTCACAGCTTGGGCTGATGGGACAAAAATATTTGGGTGTGTTATAACCGATCCTGCCTGTTTTAGGAATAAAAACAACTTTCGTACCTAGGAGACTTAGGCGGCCAAGGTTGCCTCAGAGGTACGGCCTTCTTTTTTTCAAACCTTGTATAGCTCGGAAAATGTCTGTGCAAAATTTGCTCCATCTTTTTTGCTTCGCCTAACGTATGACACCCCTGTATTCCTCCCTCATTTACGTAAAAGAGGTCTATAGTTCCCCCGTTTTGCCAGTACTGGCACGTCTGAACCTCTCTAACCCATTTAGAGTCCGCGGGTGCGATGGATTCTATATCGAACTCTATCTGTGAGTAATCTGAGAGAGTGGGTTTATTTGAGACTCTCCACTACTTGGTATTATCCCGGAAACCACCCGTATAGAGAATGATGTCAATTACTTCCTCCCTAATTGCGTTGCGATACGTCAAGGTATCCCCATGTTAAGAATATCTAAATCAGTGGTGATAAGGTATTTCAGTAGATTATACCCTCTTGAGCTGATGTCCGTTTTGCTCCAGAAGGTATGGTGGGAGTTAACATCAAACCCCAGCAGAAGAAGAAGACCCCTTACCTTGCAATAGTCCACGAGTGTGCGCACCTCCAATAGTCAGTTCTCTGAGCGACTGTCAATCCAGCCTCCGACGACTCCCTGTTTGCTTTCTGCTAAGCTAATTTGTGCCTTTTTATATGCTTAGACCCCCCCCCCTGTGGGGCATCTAATGAGTACCTTCTTCTCTTCTGAGCCTCAGTGCTGGTTATCGGCGTCGTAATCAACGATGTTCCAGCTCTAGCAGCTGCTCTACAAGCCTGCTGCACTTGCCTCTTCATTCTCCTTTTCAGGTAACCATTTATGTGTTTCTTCTTTTTGGGGAACTTATTGGCCGCTTTCGTTTTCATATCCTTATTCAGCGAGAACGTCAATCCCTCAGCTCCCAGGAGAGCTGGGATCACAGCTGCCACCCGAGCTTAGCTGGCCAGAGAGCAAGATTTATAGGAACGGGCTATGCTAGAACCGTTAGAACCTAACCGAGAAGTCGTTAGGACACCTTAGAAACCCCTATTTTCCAATGTGCTACGGGCACGATTACTCTAGACCCATGGATTAGGGGGTGGTTACATTGAGCGAAACACTCAATAAATATCCGTTTGCAGGACATCATACCAAAGGGGGGCTGGTTTCTTGGTCGTTGTACTGGCTGTAGGTCATTCCTGTCGCGTTTTCAAAAACTGGAAATCAGTTTCAGAGGGATCTCGATCCCGGAGTCAAGAAGGTCCGTGTTAACGAGGGTCTTTCACCCTTCGACCATTCTACAATAATGCATACCAGGAGAGTCCGTTTATAGGGATCCTTTTATCTATATCCATAAACATAGGTCAGACAGCTCAGCGGCGCCGCTAACGAAAAACAAAATGTCATATAATGCATATTTTTTTGCTATTTTTTTTTTCTATTTCTTACCAAAAAGTATAATTTTTTTTGCTCTATTAGTTTTCGAGAAAACAGGGTGGCTCTAGCTTGCCGGCAACTCAGCGGTGCCTCTACAAAAATCTTTCAAAAATCAATAAATTAAACAAAATGACTAGGTTAGATTTTTTGCTATTTTTTGCTTTACAATGAGCTATTAATGTCTTTTGTGAAGACAACTCATATTTTTTTAAAACTACCCCCTGTAATGGAAAAAACTATTTAAAAAAGTATTTAAAAATGACTAGGCTAGATTTCTTTGCTATTTTTTTTCTTTACAATGAGCTATGGATCGCTTTTGTAAAGTCAACCCTTATTAAAAAAAACTACCCCCTGTAATGAAAACAAGTATTAAAAAAAATATTGAAAAAATGACTAGGCTAGATTCTTTTGCTATTTTTTTCCTTTCAAATGTCATATTAAACACTTTTATAAAATCAACTCTTATTGTAAAAAGCAAGCCCCTGTAATAAGAAAAAGTATTGAAAAAATGACTAGGCTATATTTTTTTGCTATTTTTTTGCTTTACAATAAGCTATAAATCGCTTTTGTAAAGTCAACTCTTATTAAAAAACTACCCCCTGTGATGAAAATAAGTATTAAAAAAAATATTGAAAAATGACTAGGCTAGATTCTTCTGCTATTTTTTTGCTTTCAAATGTGACATTAAATACTCATATAAAATCAACTCTTATTGTAAACAGCATCCCCTTGTATTTTAAATCCCATCTCTCAAAGACTTTATGGGCTCCCAAAAATCCACAAAGATAGCATTCCACTGAGACTAATCGTCAGCGCTACAAAACTATTTTTTTTTACAGGAAACTCTATCACTTACGTCCAAAACTTATTTGACTTCATAAAAAAGATACGAAAGATTCACATTCAACCCCAAGGCATCATAAGGAGTTTCGAGATAGTATCTCTCATTATGAAAGTACCAATCTCTGATACTATTGATATTATTAAATCATTTACCAACTTTCCTTTCGAGCTCGCACCCTTGATAGAAAACTGTCTCAATAATCCTTACTTTTCTTCTAATAATCAATTCTGGGAACAAATCCTAGAGGCAGCAATGGGATCCCCAATCTCACCCGTAATAGCTAATATCTCGTTAATATCTCGCCATTTTCAATCATTATTAGGGCGTACCAAACCTCCGGGTTTTCGCTAGGATCTTGTGGATCCTCGCTCTTTCCGGAATACTTTTCGTACTTTCAGGGAAGTCTCTCCAGTCTTCCTGTTCGTACTTTCTTATATTTTTATTGTATTCAAAATGGGCCCTCCTATATATGTCCTAATCTGAAGATGATTTAGATTTATTTGCCCTGCTGCGTAACGTCCTTGTGTTTTTGCGGAGTTTCTCTAGGTGGGTATTCCACCATTCTGATTCTTTTATAGACTTAATTGTGCTTGTAGAGCAATTCAATTCATGTGATGTAGTCAGAGCACTTCGCAGAAAATTTGCGGCGTGCTCTAACTCATCAATGTTACTATCGTTTGTGATAAATTCGACAAGCCTCCCTCTGAGTTCCTCTTTATATGAGTCCCAAAGTATATTTCTAAGATTTTTGATCTTTGAAACCGCCCGGTTTCCTACCTTAAGCTGAAACAAGATATATGGGTGTTCCAAGAGAGAGTCCTAATCAGAGACTCTCCAGTCCACTATCCTGCTTTTTAGCTCCTCCGAGCATAGAGTCAGATCAAGAACCTCACTCCTGTTTTTAATCTGGAATGTGGAAGTATCACCTGGATTCAGAATCTCCATGTCAGTGCCTGCTAGTTATTTAATTCAATCTCTTCCTCTGACATTGTTATTTGTGCTTCCTCACACTGTATGATGAGATTTCGCATCACAACCCAATAGCAGAGTAATCCTCTTCTGCTGGAAGTGACGAAATAGAGTCTCCTCTTCTCTGACGGTGTCTTAATGACATCACATAAAAATGGTATTTAACCGCATGAAGGTGACAACTACACTTAACTAGTGATATTTTGTAATATCATTTTTCTCAACTTTTCAAGTACACTGCACGATCAAAAAGAAAATTATACCATTGTAAATATGTTTCTCTTTATTTTTTCAGCAACTAGACACTATATTTCTTATTGGAATATCTACCGTATTTAACTCTCTTTTAGTAAAGAATAATCCGTAAATTTATACTACACAATTGCTAGCACTTAGGTTCTATTATTGATGATTCATATTTATATAGATGGGAAACTTTCCTTTACGCGCTATTGCTATGTCTCTGTAAATCCACTTTAGCTCTACAGAATTAAATAATTTGGCAGGTAGCCCTAGACAATATATAGTCCGAAACGCGTGGTAATAATTGATTTTTTTCACTATAGGAAGACATTAAAGGCTGGCTGCTCTTTTAAGCTTTTGAATAAAGCTAAGGCAGCCTAAAAGGTTAATGGACGGGTCACCCTCATCCGCAGTACCCTAGATACTACTTGTACTATCACTCTAATATAAGCAAAACTGCAGTAACTACACTAGATATTTCTCGAACATCCTACCTAGGGTCCTGATCTCTTATCCTGTAGCTACCATTTGTTTGAACCCCTCAAAGAGGCATTGAGAGGTCAGCGTATTAATGTCGAGGAGCAGGAGGTAGAGTACTTCGTGCGCCAATGACTTCAGACCTAACCACCTTCATTCTATGATACTGACATTCAGAAGCTATAAATACAGTGATAAAAGAGTATTGATTGTAGTAGAATATATTTAGAAAAATCATAATTTTGTACTTCATTAAAATTTGTATTAAATCAAAATTTTGTTTAGAAAAATTCCGGTTCATATTCGATCAGCCTATGAATTGTCGCCAAGCATTCGATCTTGGATCCTTTGGTTCTGATGATGTAGGACGCTTCGGCATCGGACCTGGTATTCCAGGATATAAACTGTTATGCCCTTTGTCATCCTTTTCGTATTTTTGGCGCCACAAAAATGCCCTATGCACTGTGCCTCCTGGAACTGCAACATATACGTAGTCGGAGGCTGGGTAGCCGTGTGGCAAAAAGCTACTTTCATCTTCTGGATCGTACGCTTCGAAAGGGCCAGCCATATAAAATGCGGTCATCCGTACTGGGCTCCAACTCATGTGTATGTGAGCGATCCAACTTATGTGTATCTGAACGCTTCTTGGAGTATGACGAGTAGTATTATGTCTTTGGAAAAGGTCAGTTATCCGGTTGAAATTACCATCATATTGACGAACTTCAATTCGCAAATAAAATGCTAAAGTATCACCTGGATGTACGTGATTAGGTTGTAACCACGGGGGTATGCCATGTGTCCTGATAACATGTCCATCAGCAATACATTCATCATGCATTGTTATAGCAATCCGGTTTCGGGGGAAATCGGGAATCCCTCCATTTGCGGGATCCATCCCATCTGCACCTAATTTTATATAAAAATTTACATGTATACAGTTTTTCTACACTCGTGACTTATTGGTCATATTTTGTTGCAAAGTGAACAAAAATAACTTTTTAGGTTCATAATAACGTACAGCCCACGGGTACTGACCGGCTGGGACAAATAAAAAGCTGATAAAATTTCAAAAAGAAGTTGAAGAGCCTGAATTTCTATTTAGTTTTTGAATTTTTTCAAAAATCAACAAATATGACGAAAAAATGGAAATTTTTTGTATTCGATGTTTTTAGGGTTCAGTAATAATAGGAAATCTGTTGTAATAAACCTATGTTGTAATAAAGAAACCTACGTTTCATAGATTTTCATTATCTAAAGATATACCATAATGATACGATAAAAAATTATTGTGAACGAATTATTGGTTGAAAATGTGTTTTCTATCATTTTCAAGAATTTTACATTTTTTAAAGTTGTATTGTAAGGAATTTGAATGAAACAATATGACAAAGAAAAAAAAAATTCTGAAGGTGATTATTGTTTATATTAAAAACAAATATACTAAACAAATCCATTATTCAGTCATTTATTGACAGAAAAAAAAATTTTTTTTCGTTAAGAATTTTTTAAATTAGGTACCTTATGATAATTTCAGCAGTCATCATTGTTTCATGAAGTTTATGATATGATTCGACAAATTTAGTAAACTAAACTTTTGTGATAATTTTAGAAACATCCATAAGTGGTTTATAAATCTTCTAATTTTTTTGTAGCATACTTAATTTACAAATTAATTATTTGGGTATTTGGCGACGGAAAAACTTGTTTTTTTTTCAATCTGAGTCTTTTAAATGGGGAATATCACGATAATTTCAGAATAATTCATAATTGTTTGAATTATTGTATTTCTTCTTTGAAAAAATATATGAAAAAATGCATTATTTGATCATTTGTTTTAATTTCTTATTACTTTTATTCTTTTATTAAGGCTGCACAAAATTGAGCTATAAATAAAAAAATGCATAAATAAAAAAACTGAAACTGAGACAAAGATTTTTGTAAACAAATACCTGAAAAATGAATTTGTTTATAATAATAACAAATTGTTTCAAACAAAATTTCTTGCTATATAATCGAACATGTTCTAATAGAAATAGCCTTTTTTAAATTATGATTTTCGTAGCTTCAAAATTTTCAAATCAGACTTAGCGCGTCATTCGTCGACAAAGCATGGGTACCCATTTCCTTGAGGTACATATACGTCAAGCCTACTGCGTCAGGCGTGCTTCTGTGGTGATCCGAAGTGTACTGGTGCCACCAGAGACCCGGAGGATACCTTTGTGTTCCAAAAGTGTTACTGACTTCCAAAATTATTTGATCATTTTTACTTACTTATTCTTATATAACTCGAGCAAGACATACTATTCTAAAATCATCGTAATCTAAAATCATCGTATTCTAAAATAATTGCAACTTCAGAATCCCAACCAGAACCCAATAATATCAACAATTACAGTCCTTGAAAGTATTAGTAGATAAACGTTTATTTTTCGGCCTGCTGGCCTTAGAAAATTGACTTGCTTACACTTTCATTTTTTACAGAATTTTCTTACAACTACGTCTTACAAAGTATCATCCATCCACACCTTATAACTAATCCGCTCGCTCCTATAACCTAACCTTCCTCGCCTCGCCTCGCACATCTACTTCCTCTCCTATTTACAATCTTTCCTTCTCCATTCCTCTTTCTCCTTCCTTCTCTTCTTCTCTATCGTACCCAACACCCCCTTCACGCATGCTACTGCTCTTTCGTCACCCCTTTCATGCAACAATACCTCCATGCTTATCCCTCTCCTTTCCACCTCTTCACATTCTTCCAACAAATGCTCCAATTTTGTATCCCCCTTCCCGTACAATTCACACATTCTCCTCTCTCTAGAAAGCCAGAACCTATTATACTTCTGAATGCACCCGCACCTCATTCTCGCTATAAGTTCCTGACTTCCTTGCTCTTCTTTCTTACACAAATATTGCGCTCTCTCCCTTGGCATAATTCACACATAGTTTCCGTTATACCTTGACTCTCTTATTCTCTCCTCTCGTCCTGTCCTCTCTTTTTCAATGCCATTCTTTTGAACCAACGTCGTCATTTTGAGAGCAGTTATTATTTAAGCGAATAAAAAAATGTTTTCCAGCTTTTTAGAATTTTATATTTTGTTGCTGATATTCTGAAAATAGAGATTACCTTATACCAAATGTATAAATTTCCGGATTAATCATATTATTACCTTCCTTCCTTCCTCGTGGATTCTGCTCACTTCATCCATTTGCAATCCATTCGTTCTAAAATACCTTTCCCTTTCCACCTCTATCTTTGCACCACTATGTCTGTTCTCCTTCTCTCAACAACGCTCCCTAACCAAATTACTTCCCCCCTCTTCCAAAAATTTTTCCTCATATTTACACGTTCGACTCTCTGTTATAATCCCTAAACTCGTTCTTGCTGTCTCCCTCCTGACAATATAGTTCGGCGTATTCCTTGCCAACCCCAGTATCGACTTTACATACCTTTCCTGCATCATATTTACCTCCTCACTTCCCTTCCAACCCCACACCTTCACTCCGTAAAATAAGACACTCATCACTAGCGATTCAAACAATTTTATTCTCCTTTCAAAATTACCTGCGAACAATCTCTTCCCCAGCCCCCACACCTGCTTCATCACCACATTTGCCCTTCTCACTCTCTCTTTTATATGACCATCTACTCCCCCATTTCTTCGAAACAGGAAGCCCAGGTACACAGACTCTTTCACCTCCTGTACCGCTTTTCCCTTCCACTTTCACTCCCCTCCCCCATCTCTCCCACCTCCTTTTCTGAACACCATAACTTTCGAGTTGTCCGCATTTAACTCTGACCTATTCTTGTCCAAGTAACGCCTCAACTTCTTCATCATCTCCTTTAAAGCCTCTTTGCTCTTTGCCAGCAGCACTATGTCATCTGCATATGCAAGTAACCAAATCCTGACTCCTCCTACCCTAACTCTTCCTACCACCCCGGCCGCTAGCTTACTTTCCATATCCGCGATCAAAATTGCAAAAAGCGTTGGGCTAAGCGGGCACCCTTGCCTCAACCCCCTATCCATCCAGAATCCCTCAGATATTTCACCCCCTCCTCTCACCCTATCTTTTGTCTCCTTATATACCTCCCTCATCCTCTCGATCAGACCTCTCTTCATTCCCCTCTCCTCCATTGCCTCCCACAACCTCCCCCTATCCACTGACGGGTACGCGCTCTTTAGATCTACAAAGAACGCGTACACTTTGGCACCCTTTTTGGTTAATTCTCTATCCACCACGTGTTGCAAGAGGCAAATATTGTCAATAGTGCTCCTTCTCTCTCTAAAGCCCGCCTGCGTCTCCGGCAATATTCCTTTCCCCTCAACATCCTTTCGCAGCCTATCTGATAACACCATTGCGTATATTTTAAACGCATCATTCATGAGCATAACTCCTCTATGATTTCCCTGCCTCTCCCTATCCCCTTTCTTATACAGTCGTGCGATCAACCCCTCTCTCCACCCTCTTGGGAATCCCTCCCCCTCTATACTTTTTCACTACTTTCTTCAGCCTCTGACTTACCTCTTGTGTACTAAACAGCCACGCTTCATTCTCTACTCCGCCAATCCCTGCTGCATATCCTAATATCTTCTTCCATCTCGTTTATTTTATCCTGTTTTTCCTGCCTCACCGACAGCAACTCCCTCTACAATCCTTCTACTTTTCCCCTCAGCTCTTTTACTTCCTTTCCCCATCTTGCATCTCTTACCCTCAGGTCCTCCCTCATACTTTCCATCTGCTCCATAGCCCCCCTTACGTCTTCCCGTAACCCTTTGATCTCCCCTATCAGCACCTTGATAGCCTCGTTCTTCGTCTGCTTCTCCATTTTGGGGAGGGGGCGGGGGTGACCTACGTGTTCGTACGCTTTTTTTAAAGGGACTCTCTAGCGCTTTTCTCCGGACTATCTTTGTTCTCCGTTTTCCTCTTCAAGAGATCCTCCGCCTCACTTTCACTGGACGCTCTCTCCCTTGCCTGATCGCTTCTTCCGCTCCGAATCTTCCCTCTCCCTGTCGCGTCACTTGACACCGGGCCACGCACAATTTGCCACCGTTTCTCTCTGGAAATTTCCTCCCCGTCTACTTCACTACCAGCACTGCCAGTACTCTCGCTGCCCACCTCCCGCTCGTCCTTCGGTAACTGTAACCTATCCATACACAAAAGTACTCACTGCCGTCCAAAGATGTCACTTAAGGCAGCTGTCCCTTACCGCTCTAAAATTTCAGTTTCTTTGCCCTATTTCACTTCTCGCATCCCCTTTAGCCACCCTTTTCTCACCCCTTACAGCCCCCATCACTACAAGAACCTCCCTTGCCTGCCATGAAGGCCCAAAAACCTAAACAAAAAACTACCCGCTTCCTTGCAAACCTAACCTGACTTTCCATATTTAGCCAAATCCCACCCCCTAACTAAAATTTTAATTAATTTCCACCCTCACACTCCACTCACACCTTCTACACTACCTTTGTAAAAACTTCTCACCGCCTGTCTCTGCACACTTTCTCACTATCGCCACCAACATGCAAGTCCGAAAGTATTAGTATGTATTTGATGGTATCATACTTATAAGAACGATTGACCTATTCTCGGCTACCGAGAAACATCAAAGTTGGTATTGACCCTTCTAGAAAAGAATGATGGGGTCCGATTACGAGCGATTGAAAGTAATATCCAATCGTTCCCAATGGTGTTTCTTAATCGGGTCGGACCAATTCAGAACGATTGAGGTCGGCTATCGTTTTCAAACGGGACGCTAGGTGATTTTCAGGTCAGCCGCAGCCATGTTGGTGGCAGCACTTTTATCACGCGGGAATTATTTGAAAATGGTTATTTACTTTTTGTTTTTAAATTACATCTCGATAAAGGAAACTGTTTGAAGATTTCAAATAATTTTCTTGTGAACGAGGAACTATCACTAACAGATTTGCCAATATTTTTTATAGTGATTTTTCTAAGTTATATTATAATCAACTATTTATTTCAATAGTGCAAAACACTTATAATGTAGAAAGCGTACAAAATTTATAGCATGTAATACATAATGTAAATTACAGTGTAATTAGTAATTAGTCAGTTTAAAGAGTACTGTTGATTAAATCAGGTTTATTATTTTAAAAATACAAATGTTCTATATTTTATGAATCCTTGTAAAAAAAAATTTTATATCTTTGTTAATATTATTATAATTTACCAAATGAATTGTTTCAATGCGAAATACTATGATATATTTCAAACCCGATGCGAATTTCGTCAATATTGTTTTAATTTTAAAATCGTATATCCTAATTATTATACATAATTATTATTCATCTACAAATATTATAATCTTTTCGCAGTTAGCCTTAATTACGAAAATTTCAAAGTACACGGAGAAAAATAGATATTAGCACAAACTATCTAGTTATTAATAGTTAATATCTTAGCGATTTAACTATGGGGCAGAATGCTAGATACTGCGAAGTAGAGCATCCGTAGATATTAAAAAGAAGATTTTAACTGACAATATCCAAGATATTAAAGGGCAGAATCTAAGATATTCAAGAAATATTTTTTACTTGTGCAAAAATTATCTGTAAAGCATGCCATTTTTTATAAAATGCAAAAGAATGTTAATGTCGTAGCCCTCTGGTTTTATAATCCGAATCCTCAAGCATTCGCCTTTTTGCATAATTTTGCGATTTTCGTTTGGAATAGATAACACACTGTTGAAGGATAATATGGAAAATGCCTGTAGCTGAATCCTCATTTTTTTGAGAAAATTATAACATATCCAAAAACATTTAATCCATTTCCACCAAAACTTATAGTGCAATAGATATCCGAAGAACCACAATACACACGATGACAGCTCAAGATACAGACAAAGCGGGGTTAAAATCTTTTTTCGCCACGCCACATGTCAGCGACCTTGCTCTGATAAAATTTAGCTCTTTTAATATCTTAGATATTAACTGTTAATATCACACATCTTATACTTTGAATATAAAATAGGCATTGAATAGAAGATATTAGATATTATGCCGTAATATCTATTCAACCTTCAGTCAATCCCAATCGGATCCTATCATTTTTTTCTAGAAGGGGGCGCATTTTTAAATCAAATGTACCAATTGTAAGAGCATAAGAAAGGGTTCAATTTGACAATAGACAGAGATTTTCTGTCTTTCCAAGAAAAACGGACCGAAAGTCTACTGAAGGCTGTGCCTCGTGTATGTGACCTATTTATATGAAACAGTATTTTATTCTGCAGCGACTGTTGTAATGGATAAATAAATGTTGCACCGTATGTTTTATTATAGAACGTAAGTTTTCTGAACATTTAAGCCATCTTTTTAACCATATTTGCTTTTATTTTTCACTAAATAATTATAAATGTTCAAAAAAACTGTTTTTTCATTTATTCCTAAAATGCATGTATTGATTTTTCAAAATAAATATCTTTTTCTGAGCAGTGGCAGATAACCTCGGTATTTTTTCGAAGTACTATATCTTAGATATGTTTAGTTCAATTTTTAGCTCTAAATATCAAAAATTAAAAGAAATATCGATTTTTTTGTAAAAAAAAGGTCATTAAAAAATTTTTTTTTCAGTTTTTAATTTTTTTCATATGTTAAAATTAAAATATATATTATCTTGTTGTATCTTATAAAGGATATAAAAATGTACGCCCAAAAAAATTTTCATGCAAAAATATTAAAAATCCTTATTACAATAAAGAAATTTCTGTTGGAGTCTTCAGCGACCCCTCTCATACTTTGTGTTATCACAGAGAGGGGATACCTTTAAGGGTTAAAATACTTCTTTAAAGGGGGAGGGTCGGTAAGGCCGGTTTTTGGCCTAATTTATTTTTGGACCAACAAATCTGAAAAAATCATGGTAGTATCTTATAAGTATCCCGAGTCGATTGCACGCTAAACGGAC
>NC_046659.1:150011057-150014374 GCF_010883055.1 Belonocnema kinseyi | reverse complement strand
TTTTCAAAATGTAGATTGATTCAACAGCCAAAATTACTAAAAATTGTAAGCCGTCGATCGGGGTGTGCCAGGTCGCGCCCCAGGTAGCTCAGCACGTATTCTTCGAAAACTTTACAAAAATTTAAACTGTGCCAACTGCCAGAATAACTACCAATGATGAGTCGAAGACATGGGTGAACGGTACAGCGCGCCAGGTAGCTTAGCACGTATTCTACAAGAACGTTTTCAAAATTTAAATTGTTTCAACAGCTCGGATTTTCGACTCTTCATTGGTAGTTATTTTGGTGCACCCGGGTTATCGACGCACAATTTAGAATAGTTTTCATTATTCATAGAATTTAAATTTGATAAAAGTTCTCGTAGAATACTTATTAAACTACCTAGTGCTCGATCTAGTGCTCTCGGATCGTCAGCTCACAATTATAAAAAATTTTTACTGTTGGAACGATATAAATTTTTAAAATGGTCTTGTAGAATTCGTGCTAAGCTACCTGGTGCGCGACCAATGGTGAGTCGACGACATGGGTAAACTGGGCCGCGCGCCAGGTAGCTTAGCACGTATTCTACAAGAACTTTTTCAAAATTTAAATTGTGCCAACAGCCAAAATAAATATAAATTGTCAATCGACGATCCGAATGCACTGTATCGAGCATCAGGTAGTTTAGTACGAGCTCTACGAGAAGTTTTTAAAAATCTAAACATTGTGAGTAACAATAACGATTCCAAATAGTGAGTTGGAACAATTTAAATTTTGAAAAAGTTTTTTGTAGAATACGGGCTACGCTACCTGCTGGGTGAAATCAAAATTAGAAAAAAGAGGTATACCACTTCAAAACATTGTCAGTCTCGCTTACAACAATGCATCTGTTATGGTTGGTTGCAATAATTCTTTTCAGACGCGACTAAAGACGGATGTGCCTAACTTGATTTTGATGAACTGCGTTTGTCATTCGGCGGCTCTTATCGCGAATTATAATAGTGCTAATATTCCTGAAGAATGTGAATTTTTAATTACAAGTATCGCGACTTTTATTAATTCAAGTACAAAACGCATGGCTCAATTAAAGGAGTTTCAATTATTTTACAACGAAAATGGTCTTCGAATTTTAATATTAGCCACAACGAGATGGCTCTCTTCTGAATGGTGCATTGAATGAATTTTGATCTACTGAGACGCGATAAGATTATTTTTTACGTCAGAAGTTTTTAATACAGATGACAAAGTACAAACTGCATCTATTAATTTAAATGCTGATAATCAAAATCCAGAAGGGATGGCAGAGAGCGAAGAAAATCCTGATGTTAAGAAATCTAAAAAGACACAGAAGCCTATGAAAGTTAGGATTCTAGAACTCTTGCAGGATGACTTTATCAAGGCTTATCTTCTGTCATCGTCTGACATTAAAAAAATTCATAAAACTTGCTTACCGTTTCACGTAACTGCCGTAAAAGAAATGTAGAAAAGACTACCATTGTCGCATAGTCTTTTGTTAAAGTTAGAATTTTTGAATCCTACAGCTGCTTTGGGTGATACAGTGAGGCCTGAGCACACTAGCATGTTCGAGTTAGATAGTCACTTTGGCAAATTCGACGGTAATGGTTTCTATACTGAATGGGATTTTTTGCCGTATGCCTTTATAACGAACATAAAGCAGAACTGCTGAATATTGAATTTAACCAGTTTTGGTCAGTCGTTATAAATGTCACTTTTGAGGAAAAATTAGCATTTCCTAATCTGCGGACATTAGTAATAAGTGCTCTCAGCCTTCCACATTCCAATGCAGGTGCAGAACGTGCTTTCTCAATCGTAACCGATGTAAAAACAAAGAAAAGAAATGTCTTAGGTTACGAATTGTTAAATGCGTTGTGCAGAATCAAAATTAAACTTCAAGCATTAGAAATTACTTACACATCTTTCAAAGTTGAACCTGAGCATTTGGAAAAAATGAAAGGTGAAAACTTGTATGCAAATTTTAAAGCATATCGGGACAAAGCAGCCCAAAAAGATGTAGACATAGAGAAAAGGTTAATTCTTTTCTTTGGTGTTACAAATATGTAGATGCTTATATGTTTTATATAATGTGCATTATATATGAACAATATTAATGTTATTTATGTTTTTCAGAAGTTCAACACCAAAGATAATGTATAATTCGATTTTTCATTTTAATTAGTATTTTCAGAGACAATAAATTATTAAATTCTAAATTCCGATGGCCTCAGAAAGCTCTCCAATAACACTTTTAATATATTATACTAATATGTCATGAGTAATTAAATATATTACTTAAAAAGCCGGTAAGTTACACGTTTTTGATTTGAAATTTCACTTCACCCAAATATGAATGAAAATATTCTGCACAATATTTATAACATAACTGGAACAAAATTTGAACATTTCTCTGCAATAAAATTAATTTTAATATTTCAATAGACTTTAAATAACAAAATTTTCGAATAATGAAAAATGCGCAAGAAAAATACAATTGAGTACCAAAGGATATTTCTTATTTACACAGTATGCACTTAATAAATTTTTATTTTTATTAAGATTCATTAATATCGGTCTGAAAAACATTCATATAAGATAAAATGACATTACTCATAATAAACAACAAAAATGTTATTTTTTAGCATTTCAAATTGCGCGCGTACAGCAACGAATCAGAGACCGAGCGCGATGCATGCGTAGAAGAGTTCGGGGCACTCGTTACGAGCACTGCGTGACCCATGCTTTAACCAGATACTTCCAAGTCTCTTGCCATGCTCGAACTATGCAAACTTTTTTCGAGTGGGCAACGTACATAATTTAAACAAAGATTTGGGCGCTTTATGATGAAAAAAGTGTCACTGATATTGAAAACATTAAAAATTTGCAGCAACGATACTATTATATCATGTGATAACAATTTTAAACTATTTAAAAATATAGAACTTTTTATATTAAAAAAAAGTTGTGAGCTTTAAAATTTGAAAGTTAAGAAAAAACGTTAAAAAAATGTATCCTGACAAAAATATTAAAATGAAATAAATAAATTACAAATAAAAAAGATCAATTTTAGATTCCTTTATTAACGAAGAATTAAAATGATGAATAATTTTATTTGGTCGAAAATTATATTTTTATTTGTACTGAAATTTTTTAAATTTAGGGTAATTATTTATGGAACTTTTAGCTCAAATTACCAACAGTTAATTGAAACAAACAATCAAGAAAATAAAGGGGGAGGGTCGGTAAGGCCGGTTTTTGGCCTAATTTATTTTTGGACCAAAAAATCTGAAAAAATCATGGTAGTATCTTATAAGTATCCCGAGT
>NC_046659.1:149996859-150010957 GCF_010883055.1 Belonocnema kinseyi | reverse complement strand
AATGACAGTCGGCAAAATTTAAATTTTAAGAAAGTTCTTATAGAGTACGTGCTAAAGTACCTGGGGCGCGACACGATGCACTTGGGTCGTTGACCCACTATTTGGAATTGTTTTAATGATTCACAAAATTTGAATTAAAAAGGAAAGCTTGATCTAGTTGCAACCGGATCGTCGACTCACAATTTTTAGTAATTTTGGCTGTTGGAACAATCTAAATTTTGAAAAAGTTCTCGTAGAATACGTGCTGAACTACCTGGGGCACAGCTTGGTGCACCCGGGTCGTCGACTCACCATTTGGAATTGCTTTCATTCTTCCAAAAATTTAAATTCTTAGAAAGTTCTCATAGAACACGTGCCAAACTACCTGGTCCGCGACCCAGTGCACCTGGGTAGTGAACTTACCATTCAGAGACGTGTTGGCTATTGGCAAGCCTAAGCTTTTCATTTCTAGCGTACGCTAATTTTCTGTGACACACGTGTGTAAGAATATTCATTTGTGTTTAGCGTGCCCTAAGTATGGGAAACGGACAAGAGCAAGGTCTGCGCCAGTCTACCATTCAGCCGTGACCCATGCTTTAGCCAGATATTTCCAAGTGTCTTGTCATGCTTGAGCCATGCAAAAATTTGTTTAAAAATAATTTTTTGCTCTCTGTGGTAAAAATTTGTTTTTCAAATGTAACTTTTCGAATTATCCTAATTTATTGTAATAAGGATCTTTGCATCAAACCAAATTAAGTGAAGGACTCGGTCCAACGCTAGGCTCGCTTACTAAGTCACTCACCAATATTCGAGAGCAATCTTCCGAACTTGTCTTACTCCATAATACAAAAAATAGAAAGTGTCATAGTATAATTCATATTCCTACAGACAATAGCAGTTCCTCTGACAAATTTATTCTTTCATATTATTTCAGGTACTTATTACTTCTACTCTTTTATATAATTTAATTTATGTCTCTACTAATTTATCCTATCTAGGATTTTACTATAAAAAATACTAAGACTTCGTATTAGCAATAGGAAAATTTTATAGATGAAAAGCATAGCTTACTATTATTGTAATAAAATATACGAATTATCGCCTTGGTCCCTCGGTTGCAACCTAATTTAGTCATTTTTCCAATACAAAATTTCTCAGTGCAGATTTCTGATTTGATAATATATTAGGCACTCTTTAGTATTATGGAAATTTCCCAAAATTATAGCCCTGGAGGAGCTAGAAATGGATTAGGCTTACGGAAAATTCTATAGTAGTAGAAAATTCAAATATATTTTTAAAACTTTGATTCCTCATCAGATATACAGTTGTATCAACCAAAATAGTTCTATGTTCAAGTTGGTCACTTTAGAAACTAACAATATGATGGCTGTTACTTCTTAAGTGTAAAAATTTTTGTAAACACATGTTTTTCGTATATTGATTTTAATAATATATTACACTTACATTTGAAATGCAGCAGTCCCATGGTCGCAAGAAGCACAATTTCGGGAACAATCTTCATTTATTCTGAGCTGACGAAATGATAGAGAAAAGAAATCTTATTAATTAATTTTTTTAAATGGCTTGAGTGATATAATTAAGATGTTTAATCTCACATCTCTAAATTTTGCATATTTGCTAAATGGATTACGCATAGATTAGAACCTTCCAGAATTATTAAAAAGTACATGTGTTCGAGGTTGCGTGGTAGAGACAGTAGAAATAAAAAATAAAATTGTTGTCTTTATCTTTCAAGTGCCTGAATAATTCATAAAGATGTAATAAAATAAAACAAATAAAATCTTGATTAAAAATTATATTATACTAGTTTGGATATCATACATAAACTTCGTTACCAATTTGAGGGTGGAGGGGTGGGACCAAAAATTATGGTGCGTAACAGTGATATCGTTTGTAAATTTTGCAAAAGATGGCCCTGCAACGATATATTTCAATAATAACTGAATAAATTTAAAAACACTTTGATATTACACATTTTACAGTTTTTCCCTCTCTCCTTTTTCAAAGAATTCATATTCTTCCTTTTACTTTTAAGAAACTACTACTTTCCCGTCTTGGGGTCAAAAATGCAACCACTTGATTGAACGTTGAGCTCTTTTGTTAATAATTTATTTTTGGAAAAAATTGATTTCTATTGTCGAAAGTTTGACTATTTTGTTAAAAAGTAGTTTTTGTCCTATAGAGTTTTACAACATTAAAAAAACAAAGGAAAATTAAAATTTTAAGCGAAATAATACAAAATATGAAAGAATGTTAAGAAAAGAAAAATGTTGCGTTTTAAAAGACCTCCAAAATTACATTGACAACTTTTTCAATTCTCTTGAATAGTCAAAAATTCAAATGTTCAAAGCACCAAAAATAATGTAAACCTAAAAATTCCATTTGGCGATCAAACAAGATTAAAAATTAAAAAATCAAATTTTTTGACAAACAGTACAGGCTATTGTGGAAAAAATGAGTAAAATTAAGTTATTCTTCCAAAAAAGAGTTACAAATTTGTCGTTACTAATTTTTTAATACAATTCGTAGTTTTTGTTTTAATTGTGAAAAATAAAGTTAAAAACGAAAAGATAAAATTTTTGAAAAAATTGACGCCATGAACGAAGAAAATAGAAAAGACAAAAGTTTTTTAACCAAAAAGGTCTGAAAATTTGCTGTAAGCTCTTGCTATAAAAATTCATTAGAAACAAAAAATTTACCTTTTGGAAAAGCAATAAAAGCTACAATAGCAAAATAAGGAGCATATATTAAATTAACGACGAAAAATAAAATAGGTATATTATTTTGCGATATCTAAATAAGCAGTGCCAGTCAGAGGTGCAGAAATAAATATAATATACATTTAATATAATAGAGTTGAAAATTATGTACAAAAATTCCAATTTTTGAAAAAATCTAGTGCGAAGCACGAGATGCGGCTTTAATTTCGGCTTTGTCGATTTTGTCGAAAATGCGAACTTTTCTACATTATGTTTAACACTTTTATATCAAATGTATTATATTCTCATTTTTTGTTTCCTGTTTTGGGACCTTTTTCAAAATTTAATTATTTTATTTTTCAACTTATTTTTTTACGAATGAATGAAAATCTGCTTGTTCAATTTAAAAATTAGAATTAAAAAATTTGTCAACTTTTTTTGGCTGTACGACGTTTGTCCATTAATATTTTTTCGTACCTTGTGTCATTTTTTGAAATTTTTAATTTTTAATTTGTAGTGTTATCTTTTTTCTTATTAAGACAAAAAACTACGCTTGCTACAAAAAATTAAAACAAAAATATTAGCACAAATTTGTGACTCTTTTTTGATGAGTAACTTTTGTGTATTCATTTTTTTCGTAGATTGTGTCATTAGTCAAAAATTTTAATTTTCTTATTTTTAAATTTATTTGTCATGAATAAAACCATAAACTATGCGTTTCATCAAAAAATAATTCATTAGATATTTTTAAGTCTTTTTTGGGTGACAAACTTTTGCCTAATTATTTTTGTCCGTAGCTTGTGTCGTTGGTCCAAGAATTTAATTTCTACATTTTGATCTTAATGAGAAGGTATTGGTTTTATCTGAAATTTGACTTAGTCTGTTTTTATTAAATCTCCACGTTTTGGGACCCTCTAAGTATGAAAAAACTATTTTTACAAATATATCTGTCTGTATGTCTGTCTGGTTGTAAGCTGTAGGTACGAAAAATTTCTAAAGAATAATCAGATAGGATTGAGCTTTACCACACTTTTTTCAGGCATAAAAAGAAAGGACGAGTCGATAGATTTTTTCAAAAAAAATCCAATGATCAGTTATAGCATTCTCAAAATTAAAAAAAAAACGGAAATTAACATTTTAATCCAAAAAACGGACTATATGAAAGAAAGTCAAGAAAAGAAAAACGTTTCTTTTTGTGATTCCTACAAGATTTTTGTTAAAACTTTTTCAATTTATTCGAAAATTTTAAAAAGTAAATTTTGATTGCACTAAAATATAAAAAAAAATAAATTTCCATTTTTTGCGTAAACTATGCAATATACGAAACAAGATGAACAGTTGAAGATTGTTCCCCCGAAAAAGATCTACAAATTCGTCAAAAATCACTTTTTGATTTGACGCGTAGTTTTTTTTAAATCGTAAAAAAGATATGACATTACTAGTAGAAAAATAAAATGTTTGGACAAAAAGACGCAAGGTACAATATACTGTTTAATAATAAAATTGTTTTAAAACTGTATTTCAAAATTTGTTTTTAACCTTTCTTCCTCACGAGATGCGTGATCAAAACGTGTTCGTTAAAACTGAAAGAGCTTTAACAAAAGAGGATTCACAATCACTAAATTTCAGTCGTTGATGGTTTGACCTTTAATTTAAAAAGTATTTGAAAAAATCTAGTGGATGTACATTGATCGAGCAACCTTCTTTTATTATTTTATTTCGTAGCTTATGTCATTTGTTTAAAAAATTCATTTATTTAATTTTGATGTTGATTTTTTAAGAATGAAAAAAACTATGTGCCCAATGAAAAGGTGATCCATAAAAAATGTGCAGATCCTTTTTGGGTAAAGGTAAATCGTTCAAAGTTTTGAGTACTATGAATAGCCGTGTATAAAATTGTTAAATCTTAAAATAAGTGTTCTCAACAATATTAATAATTGTAAGTAAAAAAAGACACCCTAATGGACATGTCCATCAGCAATACAAACATCACGCATTACTATACGAATTAGGTTTGAAGGGAAATCGGGAACAATTCCATTTGCACCTAATTTTTTCAGAAAAAACAGAAATGTACAAAGTTTTTTAACACTCGCAACTTAAACTTTAAAGAATCTTGAAGAATAAATGATCGAAAAGAATGATTTCAACAAAATTGGAACTGTTTGTGAACCGATTTGAATTTTTTTATTTTAAATAGAGCTAATAAAATTCCGCATAAATCGATCAGGGCCGCTTTAAAAAAAGTTTGCTTTCTTTTATTTATCAACAAAAATGAAAAAAAATGTTATAAGAGTTAATATTTTTTCGACTTGACCATGTATTCTTACTTATTGAATTAGTAGATTTTTACTAATTACTAGTAAACGAATGGGCACCATTTGAATTAGTAGAAAACGACAATCAATTATTACTTTTCTACTAATTCAGATTTAGAGAGTGCAGCACTTTGTGTGCCAATGGCTTTAGACCCAGCCACCGTCGTTCTATGAAACTGCAACTTAGGAGTTATCAACCCGATGGCAAAAATGTTTTGATATCGCCATTTATTCGACCTTGGATTCTCAGATTCTGATGATTTGGGACGCACTGGTGTCGGGCCGGGTATTCCAGGATATGGACGGTTATGTTCGTTGTCATCCTTTTTGTGACTTTGGTGCTGTAAAAATGCTCTATACACTCTGTCTCCTGGCACTGCTACATATATGTAGTGAGAGGCTAGGTGTCCGAATGGCAAAAAGGTTCTTTGATCTGCTGGATCGTACGCTTCGAAAGAGCTAGTCATATAAAATTCGTTTATCCATATTTCATTCCACCGTAGTATGTGCGCCTGAACGCTCCTTGGAGTATGATGAGTAGAATTATGTCTTCCGAAAAGGTCAATTATCTGGTTGAAATCACCTCCATATTGGTTTTGCCCAAATCGTAGAAAAAATGCTAATTGGTTGCCAGGATTCACTTGGTTAGGTTGTAACCACGGGGGAATGTCAATTGCCATACCGACCGGTCCATCAGCAGTACATCCATCACGCATTGTTATACGAATTAGGTTTGGCGGGAAATCGGGAATTACTCCACCTGAATCTAATTTTTTCAAGAAAAAATTGACATGTATAAAGTTCTTCTACACTCGTAAGCTAATCTTTTGAAAATTTTGAACAATCAATTACCGAAAAGAATGATCCCAATGAAATTAAACTGTTGAATTTGTGAACGTTTCAAACCTTAAATTTCGGAAGGATCTTTAAAAATTTATGTTAAGTTTAGTAGTATTGTACGTTTAGTCTCGTCCTTTTTGTATTAAGGAACCAAGCAAGGAATGGAAATGAAGGTAAAAAAAGAAGAGGTACGATAATTCTGTTAAAATGTTTGGATCACTGTTTGACTTTCATCAGTAAAAGAAAAACAAGTTCAACAGAAACACAATAAAGTTGATGTAGACACATATAAATATTTTAACAAATAACTAAGAATATCAATAAATCAGGGGTTCAGTCAGTCTTCTTCACGTCCAAACGGGATCTATTACATCTATTACATCATGCTTATTGTGTCCCTGCTGATTTTTTACTCTGACTTACACTTCGATTTTTGAATTATACCAGACTCAATCAATGTTTTTCTTTGACTGATGAGGGTCCCAAGAGTAGCAGAAACTTTTTAAAAGAATTATCGTACCTCTTTTTCTTCTTCTTTGACCTTTATTTCCATGATTTTGTTCGCTACGTAAGTTTAGTAGTAATATAGTAATTCTAGTAAACTCAAAAAACTAGATTACAGTCATTCGATTTAGACATAAATAGACTGTCAAATAATATACATTTGTATTATTATTAGACTTTGTTAAATCACCCTCTTTGTGTTAATAGTCCTTATGCACTTCACTTTTTTCTTACGGTCAGTTGCTCGTGCAGAAATTTCTCCGGTTGACCGTAATATAACAAGGTTTCTGGTCGGATCCCGGCCGGGCTACCCCTGGCTGGGTTTCAAGGACAGGAACCGGGCGGGAGCCGGTCGGGCTACATTGTTATCGAATCACGTAGTCTGGGGCCGGCCGGTTACTGGCCGGGCCAACCCTGGTAATCTCCCATGGTCGGGAGCCGGTTGGTCACTGGTCATTTTAATTTTTTTGTAGAAATTACGCATTTTCTAAGAGCTGTAATAATATCAAAGACGTAATTATGAATGCTAGATGAATTATAATTTGAAAATTATAATATAAAGATTTATTATATCAGTGAAACAAAAATGAACTTTTTAAAATTCTTATGAAAAAGAACATTAAATGTTTTCGAATAATTTAACGTTTTAAATTAAACTGTTATCGATTCTGCTATGTGCAACAACAGAAATGATACAATTTTTATAAACTTCTCTATATTCAATGTTTAGCCTGTACAATTTCAAATTTACCGCCATATATAGCGCCTGCTGTGTCTGTCGTCTGCATAGACAGTAATTTTCAGTTTGGCGCCTGGAACGAGAATACTCCTTGCACTCACGTCGCGTCGTCTCTTCGAAGTTCGCAAATAAAATCGATACTCGTGGTTAAAATTAACCTTATTTCAGTAATTAGTTTGAAACCCCCACCTAGTGCGCGAATAATTATTATTTTAAATTAAAACATAGTCTTGTGTATACAATTTTTACTTTCTTCCTTCCTAACCTTAAATCACCACGTGGCTTCCCAATTGCTATGAGATTCTATCATCAAGGAATAAAATTCGACTCCAATTTTCTTGCCAGAATTGGTTCCCTTGATTTGACTTTTAAAGTTCACCGTAATCTTTACGATGAGCCTTAACAGACAAAACAAGTTACTAATTTTTCGCCTGGAGCAACATTTTTTAAGCGATTTTTGACCGGATCCCGGCCGGTATTGAAGCCGGTATCCGACCAGTTTACCGTGACGTTTTTAGCCGGATCCCGGTCGGATTCCCCGACCAGCGCCTGGCTTAATGCGGGGCTATTCGGCTAGGACCTGGCCGGATCCCTGAATGAATTCCTACACGGGTGGGTGTAAAATAATAATTTAACACAAGAGATTAAGTGTGCAACGTTTCGCAAGCTTGGTTAGCTAACCTCATCAGGCTGAAATTTTATTATGAAAACACCAAGTAATATCGTTAAAAATCTAGTAAAAAAACAGTGGTAGTGTTCACTGAGAAACATATGTTGATGAAATTATCATGGACTTCCGAATTGAGAGAACCGACCATTAAAAAAAACTATTTTCAAAGACTGATATCCCAATCGTCGATTTTTAAATTAAATTTCTTTAAAAAAAAAGATTAATTTGACGAAATAATTATGGAATTTACTAAAATGATCAAGAAGTTCCCAATTAAAAGGACTGACATTGAAAAAAACTAATATTTCCGTCGATAAATTACCAAAAAATACATTTGTTAATTAAATTTCTTAAAAATAATCACAAATGATCTGAGAAAGAAAAAGTTAAATGTGTTGTTATTACAATGCCCTCTAAAAGCTCTTTAAATATAAAAAAGCATCTCTCATATATTTTGAGAAATAATTAAAAATGAGCTTAACATTTTTCTAATTCTAATTTTTATTTCTTTGAATACGTCTAAAAACTGATTTTTTAAATATTATCCCCAGAAGTCTGTTTTATGGGGTTCCAAAAAATGCCAAAAGTTAAAATTGGGTTTGCGAGTTTTTGGCGCTAATTATAATTTAGTTGTAGTTTTTTCTGAAATATTCAGCATATCGTCCATTTTTCGAAATCAGGGTAAGGAAAATGGATGCTAAATAACAGAACTAATCGTTTAAACAAATTATTATTGTTTATAAATATCTATTCCTGTGGTAATGCTAGATATTTGCGATTTTTTCTGAAATTTGCAACTTAGAGTCCACTTTGTAATTAGAGTGAGGTAATAATTATAAATAAATGAAATAGTTATGAACAATAATAATTTTTTAAGAAACTGTTTTTGTTAAATTGCATCCATTATCACCTCACACTAATTAAAAAGTGGATGAAAAGAGGAAAATTATAGAAAGATCTGCAACTTTCCAGCATTATTCTAAGAAAACTTTGTATAAATAATTATAAATTGGTCAAGCAATTATTCTTCTAAACGTTAATTCATTATTGATTTGCAAACATCTAATTATTAATAGCAAGTAGGTATACAGGGTGGACACGCTGGAGCTTATATACATGGTGAATTGAATGCTACCCGAATTGCACAATAGCAGGAGAGAAGCCATTATACAGGGGTATTTTCATATTTCGCGCGTTTAAAGTTGCATTCGTATCGGCCATTCGGTCAAGACCGCGCATCTTCGGATCACATTTATCATAGTTTCCATGGTTCCATGGTTGGTTATCATAGTATCATGGTTCCATGGTTTCCTATGGTTTCCATAGTTTCCATAGTTTCCATGGTATCCAATAGATGCAAGTGTCAAAACAATATAATTATGTTACATACTCGTACTAATTGCACATAATAAAAGTGTTTAATTAATGATGAAAGGAGACATGTGAACTGAGAAGTAAACTTCAATTTTTTTCTGTGCCAATAACATTATGGAATGTCTGCTGAGTGACAAATACTATAAAATAGTAATAATATTCTGCGATTCCAGTGGGTTTAACTTATTAAAATGATTAATAATTATTAGTCATTTTAATAAGTTAAACATTATTTCTGAATTTAAAATTTGATGCATACCCTTAAAATTTATTTTAGGTGCTGATCAAATGCCAATTTGGAAATCAGATCCACATATAGCAAGTTCGAAAATAGAATAATTAAAAAAAAAATGGAATGTAAGTATCAGCCTGAAATTTCTTTTCTAGATTTATTACTGGAACAATCTTATCACCAACAAGTGTTTAATTTATTTTATTGGTTGATTAAACCAAATTTTGAGACAAGGTCCAGAGAAAACATTATTTAAAATAAAAAAATCCCTAAAAATTGTATCAATTAAACTACGGACAAGTTAGATTGCTTCGAGATATATTTTTGATACGGCTTTACCATCAAAATGACTCAGATTATTAATTTTAGGCTGATCAATCGCCAGACTTGGGATAAGGTCCGGAGATAAAGATTTTTCAACAATGTTCATTGAAGTATACCAAGCTGAAATGCGCTAATTCCATCTGAATTTCCTTATGTGTATTCCTCCTAGGATCGATCTGTGTAAAAAACAATGGTAATCAAGTTTTGAATTCAGAAATAATATTTAACTTATTAAAATGATTAATAAGTAATGAATGTTAATTCGTTAATAAGTAATTATTATTTAAATTATTACTGCCGGCACTGTCGGTGATAAACATACAAAACCACAAAACATTTCTTTGGTAAAGAATAAGCAAAAGAAAGTATAATAAACATGCCGGGCCGATCTCTCACTATTTCAAGGTTATGTTCCGATTCACCTGTTTGCCCTAATCGCTGTAAGTCAATGTAGGTAATGTCAATTTCAAGTTTACGCATGTAACATTTCATTCACTTTATTTAAAACATATCCTGTCTATTCATAACATACCTGTTTTAATGCCGTAAATAAGCGGTAAACACAATTCACTATTCGCCCACTGGAAGCGCAGAATCTTATTACTATTTTATAGTACGCAACCATGGAAACTATGATAAATGTGATCCGAAGATGCACGGACTTGACCGAATGGCCGATCCGAATGCAACTTTAAAGGCGCGAAATATGAAAATACCCCTGTATAATGGCTTCTCCTCTGCTATTGTGCAACTCGGGTAAAATTCGATTCGCCATGTATGTAAGCCCCAGCATGTCCACCCTGAATAAATAATTTGTGTTTATAATTCTGCAAAATAATCTTAAAAAGCGGGAAAAACTTTCAAAACGAAACTTTTTACTTAAAAGGTTTTATTAAGAACCTTTAAAACAGACATATGGGGGTGATATTGAGAAAAATAAGTTTTATTTTGTATTTTATGGCTACTGCGAAAAAATATTGAAGTGCAAATTGCTGCGCATTAGATTAACGATCCTGAATTTGGCGATGTTGGCGAATTTATCAGGTCTTTCTTTAAATGTATCATTATAATTAAAGTTCAGATTATATACTTAAACCTTCTCGTGCCGGGCATTATATATAAATACCTAGGGAATATATAGAATGTCTTGGCAATGTATATAAGAAGTATTCAATTACATACTTTGTCTGCGATGTCGTGCCCGGCACGAGATGGTTTAAGTATATAATCTGGACTTTGATTATAATGATACATTTAAAGAAAGACCTGATAAATTCGCCAACATCGCCCAATTCAGGATCGTTAATCTAATGCGCAGCAATTTGCACTTCAATATATATATATATATATATATATATATAATTAAAAATTTGTCATAAGGACAACTGCAGGATTTCCTCGGGAGCGGGTGCTAATCTGGAAAATTGAACCCGCTCCCAGCGAAATCGCGGCAAAATTTCAGCCACAACCACATCTCACGACCGTACGATAAGTGGTTACAGTCTATAAAGGAATCAATACGATGATCCAGTAAAAGCCTCGTGCACCCTAAGAACACGGAGCGACCCAAGGACTACCGCCTTCAGCTTTTTTCCCGCCAGTGTTTTAGCATATTGTTGACACGCAGGGATGCTTTTTAGGCCATTAGCAAGTGAAAGCTTAGCACCTCCAAGAGAGCCGATGATAAGAACGATTAGTTTAACAGAATATTCCGGGTACACTTGTTGCAAAGCCTTTATAAGATTTCGATACCTCTCTTTCTTTTCATTCTCCTTGGTTATGAAGTTTTTGTCAGATGGTGCCGAAAATTCGATAACGAACATGGTTCGCTTCTTGAAGTCAAGAAGAACCATGTCAGGCCTCGAGTGAGCAACAGAAACAATTGTCGAGAATATAAAGTACCAGTATATGCGGCACTTCCAATTTTCGACAATTGACTCGATTTCCCTAGGAGCATTTAGAGGATCGATATTAAAGTTAATGCCGTAAGAGTAACACAGATGGTAATAAAGCACTCTTAGTGCCGCATTCTGCCTTTGAATGTAGGTCGTTCCCGCGTGAGTTGGACAACTAGATAGTATGTCAGCTAAATGCTCGGGGCGTGCATGGCACGCCCTGCAGCTATCATCAGGAATGTCTTGGCTCAAAATGTGGCGAAGTTATGTTAAGGTGGAAATGACGCCGTCTTGGCATGCAAAAATGAAACCCTGCGTACCAGACTTCAATCCGGGCGATTTAAGGAAAGCAAGCGTTAGCTCACAAGACATTGACTGATCTTTCACATTTCTGTGGAAGATACAGTGCATCCTCTTATCGAGGAGCTGTTCACAAAAGTTTTTCTCTTGTGCTTTCTTAATCCGGGCTTTCAGGAGTGTGTACTCGAGATAAATAAGATTTGATGCATTTTGCTCACCCCTAATACTAAAGTAAAGCCCGAGTGTTTCAGCAGCCTCCTCCGCTGCTTTGTACAGAAACGCTCCTTTGCCCACTTCTTCGTGATTCCTCGCATCAAATCAACCTTTAGTTGTGGTTGCTCTTTGTTTTTAGCATAGATCTTAAGATCGTCCATGTAAATACATGAGTGAGCTTGTACTTTCGATCTGCAGGTTTGCCGCACAAGTATCCGTCGGAATGGCGAAGTGCTAGAGATAGTGGCAATAATTCAAGGCAAAAGAGGAGTGGGCTCATGGTGTCGCACTGAAAGACACCTCTCTGAAAGGTGACCTTGTTAGTTGTCACACGATTTTCTCCAAATGAGATAGTAAATCTGGTTTTTCAAAGCGGCATAAATCTTTCTATGAACCTAACTATTTGCGGATGAACCTTTAAGATTTTTAAAAGATAGATGATAAGTCTATGGGAGGTCAAATCGAAAGCTTTCTGATAATCAATCCAGGCCATCGATGGGTCACGCTGGTAGAATGCTCCATCTTTGCAGATACATCTATCGATGAGCAGGTTCTCCCGACATCCGGCTACGCCTTTCTTTGAGCCTCGTTGTTCATACATTTCTTGCCGCACAGGTTCAATTGCCCGAACAATCCTATCATTTAGGATAGCTGTAAATATCTTATAAAGTGTGTTCAGACGGTCTGTAATTCTTCGGGTCAGCTCAGTTGCCTATTGTCGGCAGGAGTATTGTGCGCCCTTCCACCAACCACTTAGGAATCGGCTCTTCCGACTTCAAATATGAGGTTAAAATACAAGCCAAATGCTGATGAGCTGAAGAAAACTTCTTCCACCGGAAGGTTTTGATACAATCTGGTCCCGGTACGGAATAGTTCTCCATCCCTCTTAATACTTTTTTCACCTCCTCGGTAGTGATGGGTGGGCATTTTTTATCAGGTGCTATGAGGGCAACACATAACTCCTTGAAGTTATTTATATTTTCTGAGTCTTCGTACAGTCTATGCTGCACTTCGTAGACTTCTCTCCAAAATACATCAACCTCCTCTGGTTTGGGTGGTGTGCGACAGTAACTAGAGGGTCTTGGAAGAGTCGAGATGGGTCAGAGAGAAACTGTTGATTTTCTCTGACCCACCTCTCCCTCCGCTCTAGACTCCTCTTAGCGTCAGATAGTATTCGTATTCTCTCAACAATATGCTGCCTGATGGTCAGCAGCTTTGACTTGTTAAGTGTATGATAACGGGTCCGGAGTTCGCGCGCGAACTTTGGAACCTTGGCGGTAAAATTCCTGTCAGATGTGATGTAGTCAATCACACACTGAATGCGGGACGCGTACTGTCTTGCCCAGCCTATCTTTATGGCAAGTTGACGCATTCGTCTTTTGGTCTTATGATCAACTGTTGGTTTTGTTTTACGGTTCGCATCGGCCAAAGCTCTCGCTGCATTATACACACAATAATTGATAGCCCAGAGGTCAGATTCTCCGGAAAGATGTCCACGAAGCTCGTCATCCATTTCAGTCAGATCTTTAGGCTTGACAGAAACCTTGATGTTGATGTTTCTCCGGGTCGTAAAGCATCGCTCTTCCTCTATTGGATTCCTTCTCGCGGTTGGTCTTAGTGTCGCCTCTCTTTCTCTGTTGCCGGCTTGTTCTAGCTGTGGTAGAGTAGGCGTTTCGCTTACATAGCCCCTTTTTCAGAGTAGTGCAGCTAGGTTTCGCAGACGTTGCTGCGAAAAGTGCGATAGCTCCGGGTGTTTCCCGCACCACAGAGCATGCAGCTGTGCCATGTTACCCCGTTCAGGGGCCACACTCGCATCGTAGCACTCTAGCAAGTCGTGATTCAGTCGCTCTGTCCACCCAAAGGTCGCGAGATCTCGCCGATCCGTCGGATTGAATCCATTTTCATTGGCTCCCCCAGCTCTAGATTGCTCGGCATTGTTGGCCGACCCATTGTCGGGAGCCCTGCGCGTTCTGTTGTTTTGAACCGCACT
>NC_046659.1:149996597-149996759 GCF_010883055.1 Belonocnema kinseyi | reverse complement strand
TTTGAACCGCACTTACTACAACTATGTTTGGTGTTGTCATTGTTGTTCCCACGAGAAGCTAGGGAAAGGGTTTCGTCCATCCTTGTAGAGCCCCGCATGCAATGATAAGGCTGCTTACTCTGAGAGGTCGCCCGGTATCCCAGAGTCACCGTTCTAGACACC
>NC_046659.1:149990364-149996587 GCF_010883055.1 Belonocnema kinseyi | reverse complement strand
GGTTTCGTCCATCCTTGTAGAGCCCCGCATGCAATGATAAGGCTGCGTACTCTGAGAGGTCGCCCGGTATCCTAGAGTCACCGTTCTAGACACCTCACCCAGGTACCATTCAGCTTTCGGCACGGTTTTCACACCTCCGCTTGGGGGTTAATTCCTTCGGGACCACCCCTGGACTGCGGACCTTGTCCGCGACTGCCTATTTATTTTTGTAACCATATTCAGTAGAAACCCTCGGTACAGGGACACTCTATCCGTAACCCGAGGACGCGTTCTAGAGGAATCAAAACCGAACCGAATATATATATATTATATATATAATGTTTATTATGTTTGCGGTTTCCAATTTTAAATTGCACAATGTTATGTAGATCGTAAATTTGTTAATAATAGTAGAGAATTCGAAAATGTTTTCAAAAAATTTTATTCCTTATCAGATATTACACTTACTTTTGAAATGCAGCAATCCTATGGACGCCAGGAGCATAATTGCGAGAAAAATATTCATTTATTCTTAGTAGATAAAATCATAGAGAAAAGAAGTCTAATTTTTTACAAGTCCTTCAAAGGACTGAAATGATAAATTTCAAGGTGTGCTATCTTTTATCGCTTCTGCTAAATAATTAAACTTTATTTTTTTGTTTAATTACTCATAAGATGGAATCATCCAGAAGTATCAAAATGAATGTTTGTTCGTGGCTGCGTGGTAGAGGCAGTGAAAATTAAATATTTGTCTCTATTGTGTCGTTTTTCGAAAAATTTAATTTTTTATTTCGATTGTTATTTATTACGATTAAAAAAAACTACGTGTCCTATAAAAATTGTTCATGAGAAATTTGGATGAATTTTCGCCATTTTTTGAAAGCGCAACTTTTGTCTGTTCATTCCTTTCATAGCTTGTGTCGTTTGTCCAAAACTTTAATTTTTTTATTTTGTTTTTTACGACTGTAAACAAAAATTACGCTGCTATCGAAAAGTGATTAATGACAAATTTATAGATCTTTTCAGGGTGCGCAATTTTAGTTACTTCGTTGTTTTCATACCATGCATAGAATTCCCGCAAAATGGAATCTTTAAGTTTTCGTTTATTTTGAAATGTATCTTAAAAAAAGTAAATTGAATTTTGATACATTTTCCTATAATTTTTGGCCGATTGAATAGAAAAATCTTAATTCATTTCAGCATAAATAACTGCTATATATAATTTCTTATTGCGCAATTTTATTAGTTTTAATTAGGAAAAAGAGTTTAAATTGGTTCAGGAATCGCTTCTGAATATCAATTTCTCCATCGACATTTTTTCTCTCACTGTGAAAGAAGGACGAATGTTTAAACAAAATATTTGCAGTCTCATTTGAAAATAGTTTCACTTAATCTTCACTTTAAAAAATTAATTTAGGAGTGCAAAAAACTATTTTTTGTAAAAAATATATTTTTAATAAAAGAGCTCAATGTTTAACTAAGTGGTTCAATTTTTTCACCTAAATGATGAATTTATAACCAAGAAGATTAATATGCTTCCAAAAAATAACAATTTTCAACAATATACTTGAATTTTAAAAAAAGCGAATTTCCCATCAAATAATTGAAATTTGTGCTAAATATTAATATTTTAAATAAACGAAATAAATTTTGTACAAAAAAATGTAATATTACCATTTTCCTGTATAGAATTCCTGAAAATAAAACGAAGAATCGAACGACCAAATTTCGACAACCATCATCATCATCATCAATAAACGTTTGGGGGTAACGATTGAAAAAATAGAATTTTCCCAACAATATTCACATTTCTTTTTGGAAATGAAACATAGGACAAACTTAAAGCTCTTTTAACTAAATTTTTGTTTAATGCATTTTTGTTTTGAAAAATATGAGCAAAAAGGAAATTCAAAATTCTACCTGAAAATATACTTTTCCTGTACCAATTGTTAGAATGTTACCATCCTGACTCTTACTCACTTCTATGTCCAAAAAGCTTATTTTATAATTTTTTTATATTCCCAAATGTTTCATAATTATTGTTGTTCAAATCGGACGAATGGCTGAACCTATGGTATTATGAAACTTTTGCCTATAAAAGGATCCAATAAATTTAAAATAAGTTGAGTTAATAATAACAACTAAACCTTTGATGAAATCTTCTTGATATAATCTAGTCCGTGTTTTAACATTGTTCCACATATTTCAAATTGCCTGTTAAACTAATTCAAGGGATATACGTAGAAACATTGCAACATTCTATTGGGTATACTTAGAAACAGTGCTGTATGAGTGACAAAATACTGGCGATTATTTATATCATGTTCTTTCATTGTGATTTGATCAAAATAAAAATAAAAAAGACGAAAGAAACCAAAAAAGATCAAGAAGGGGATTTGGTTTATTGCCTTCTCATTTTTCTTTACCTTGTTTTTATTTGTCTTGTTTTTGTTTTTTAACTACAATAGGAGCATTTTATGGTGGTTACCTAAATTTTGTCTCTGGATTCTTGGTGTTATAATCAAGAATTCTGTAGATTTCAATAATTATTTGACGCTAAGTAGGATTTTAATTTTGATTTAAATTTAATTTAAACTTCTTAAATTAAATTTAACATTTTCAATAAGAAAGGACAAAATATAATATAATAAAAAGAAAAAAGTGTTAGTTTCTTAAAACAGAAGAAAAAAGGTGAATTCTTAAAAAAGGAGGAATCGTTTTTAAACCTATTAGGTTAGTATTGAATGTTGACATTGCGTGGCCATCTTTCGGAAAATTTGCAAACGTTCAAATTTATCATCAGCAAACATACTAAATGTTATCTAAGTTTATAAAGTATCGAAGTTTATTGAAGGAATTTCGCGCAGCGCGAGGTAAATATTTTAAGAAGCGCGAAGCGCCAGATCCGATATACGCGTGATCAGAGTATGAGATATTTATCGGTTTAGCAAATCTCGAAAATCTTGAGATGTGAGAACAAACACCTTTATTCTTCCATTCGAATCATTTTAAAGAGTAAATACAGCGTAATTATTTAATAGAGGCAATAAAAGTTAGTACATGTAATCTTTTTTCGAGTCAGTTTTATCATAAACTTCGTGAAAAATAACATTTCTTTTTTTTATCATTTTATCTGCTCAGAATAAATGAAGATGTTCCCCGAAATTGCGTTCCTTGCGTCCATGGGACTGCTGAATTTCAAACGCAAGTGTAATGTAATATTAAAATTAATATATATGATAAAAATATGTTCATAAATATTGTTTAGAATTAGGATCTAACAGCCATCTTGTTGTTGGTTTTTAAAGTGCCCACCTTTCACATTAAAGTATTCTTGTTGATACCACTATGTATCTGATGATACCATTTGAGAATCGGAAATCATAATAGACATTAATAACAAAAATAATTAATAATAATCAATTTGGAATCGATTAATAATCGCCTCGGTTCTGTTCATGCATTTTCTCAATTTTGTAGTAGTATTAGTATATATGTTACTGAAAAAGTATTTCATTTAACAAAGTAGTATATCAGCACATGCTAAGAGTTTAAGCAAAGCTGCCAGAAAAACACATTTCTTTGTCTCTACCAAATCTTGAGTTTTTGCTTTCATAATGAAGGCCGAATATTTTAATCACTAATTTAAACTTATATCGACGTGTCCAAATGAGAAGGTGTCATCTTGGTAGGGCGAAATAAAAAGGTCTCATCTTAGGTGACGAAAAATAGAAGCTTAAAATTCCCTCTAATGCCCTCTGCAGAAGGAACTTTTGTATTTGCTTTGCCCGATACGTCAATACGTGGGCATCCTCATAAAAAACGTTCTGATGGCCGATATAAAGATACGTATAGGGTCATATAGTCGGATGAATTCCCGGCATTTTAAGATGAAGACGAATTCTTTGATGAAAAATGTGTCGCTGGTATCACAAACATTAAAAAATTGCAGTGAAATTATTACATGATATAACAACAATTATAACAGTGTTTTTACGATGACCTTACATAAAGGCCCTTTTACCTACATTTTTTCCTAAAATTTCCACTTTTTTAAGGTGGAATTCAGTTTGGAATCGTATTCCTGGTATCATTTTGAACCATTAAAAAAATTCGACTTTTTATATTAAAAAATTGAAAATTATGAGCTTTAAAATCTGAAATTTTAGAAAAAAAGTTTTATCAAATTTATCCTCATAAATATACTTAAATGAAATAAATAAATTACAAAAAGAAAAATAATTTTATAACGTTTTTTATTTAACGGAAGAATTCGTGTTTTTTTGACTATGCCAGTCCTTTTAACAGAGAAGTCTATGATAATTTCATCAATATTAATAGTGTGGCAGAAAAAGCTAATTCTACTCGATACTGAAGCTGCAGTCCGAATAATGAATTTGTTAATTAAATTTCCTTACAATATTAACAAGAATAGTGCTAGAATATTTTCGTTATAAAACATTGTTTTAATTTCTCATCATGCAATCTATGTTTCGTAGATTTAGATTATAATCTAAATCTATGAAACATAGAAGATTACAACAATTTTTCTATTATTGACGAACACCTGAAATATCAAATAGATAAAAATACCATTTTTTAATCATATTTGTTCATTTATGAGAAAATTAAAAAACTAAATAAAAATTAAGGCCCCAAAACTTTCTTTAAAATTTTATCAGCTTTTTTAAGTTGTGGTATCCCAATGAGTTAATATCTGTGGGCACTGAGTTATTATAAACCAAACAAGTAATTTTTTCAACTGTGCAGCGGTCATAAGGGGCCCATTTCACGTGGACGCCAAAATATAAAGAAACTTATGTATTCGTATACTTTTACACTAACACTGACAGAAATAATCACGATACAAAAACACGCTAAAAACGAGTGTAAAAATATATGAGAAAGACCATATTACTTCATTATTGTTTATTAGATTGGTCAACAAAAGATGACCAATGAATTCATATAACGGAAAACATTTTCCGCAATAAATATTTTATCATGCAGACACTTACAACTAAATATTATAATTTTTAAATAAAATCCTGTTCATTTTATTTGTTTCTTAATTTGAAAATCTTTCAAAGAAATTTGACATTTTTAGCATTAAATTCTGCATGTAAAAACAAACATTTGTTCTCTTTGGAGTTTTTTTCTATAATGCATAGATTCCGAGATATTCAGCGTTGAAGAAACTGTTTTTATTTACAAAAGATTGTCATAACTTTAAAACTAATCAATAAAAACATTTCCCCTTAAGCTTATTTCAAAGAAAATACATATACACATCTATTTAATTTTAATTTTTTTTAAATCTACAAATACCTTTAGAAATTCCACACGTTTTTTTCTGAGCACAAAATTGAGAAAAAAATGTAATTGTGCATTTGAAAGGTATTGGCTCAAGCAGTGAAACCACATGAATAAAAATACATGAATACATACATGAATAAATACATGAATTTTTGACAGTGATATAAAACTTTTTATTTGGACCAATTTCGACTCAGGCTGCACTGAGAAAAAGATCGGTTCAAATCAAATATATTATGTTTGAATCAAACATATTCTTTTTTTTTGATACAGTCAAACATACATATGTTCAATTGAAACAAATTTTTGGTTTGACGATACATTTTTGATTTACATATATATTTTGTTTAAATGAAATAAAACTCTTGTTTAAGTCTAACATTTTTTCTGTTAAATCAATTGCATATTTTGTTCAATTTAAATAAATTTTCATTTTCATTTAAAAAGGGAATTTGTTGTTTTCAATAACTCATGTTCTTCGCTATACCCAGGAAAAAAGAAACGATTGAACTGGAGCGGTTTGAAATGTGTATCTTAAAATTCCAGATTGACAAAGTTGCATTTCTATTGTTTTGGGACTTTATGACTTTATGACTTTATTCAGACAATGTTTAGCCTGTACAATTTCAAATTTACCGCCATATATAGCGCCTGCTGTATCTGTCGTCTGCATAGACACTCAGTAATTTTCAGTTTCGCGCCTGGAACGAGATTGCTCCTTGCACTCACGTCGCGTCGTCTATCCGAAGTTCGCAAATAAAATCGAGACATACGTTTTGCCTAGTCAGTCACCGACCAGTGCACCGTTAGGCTCTTCAAAAACAAACATACTAGGCAGTCTGATAAGTACCTGAAAATTCTAAGAGATGGCATTAGTATTCACTAATATGAACCATTTTCGTCGAGCTTGATCCTTCAAATGACGCCT
>NC_046659.1:149984895-149990264 GCF_010883055.1 Belonocnema kinseyi | reverse complement strand
TCGACCTAAAAGGAGAGTATGTTGAAAAATAAAACCGACTTTGGCCAAAAAAACGTCTCCGTGTTTCATTTTTCAGGGACTTATCAGACTGCCTAGTAGCTCGGCCAGCCCCTGGCCAGAAACCTTGTTGTAACAGGGCTAACCTGGGCTAATTACACACGGGATATTTTAAACAAAATTATGAAGTGTGGAAGTCTTCCTACAGAAAACATATTTTACACGAAATATTTCCCAAAGGTGAATATTCCTGAAAAAGAAATACCTTATTTTTTTTAAATTGGTCATCATTAACCCTTGCCGTCAGGATTTTGAAATTAGCATGTCATTTTAAGTGGGGAAACCTCGTTTTTCGACCACATTGAGAAAAGAAGTACTTCTTATCACTTTTTTTATAAATGACACTTCAGTGGCCTTTTAGGAAATGTTCAAAGAATAATTTCTACATACAAATTTGTATTTTAATTCACTTAATCCCTATTCATTATAAAGACAGTATTTTTTGAAATTTCTTTAACACTCATTATTTGTATTGGATGAACGACAAGTTTTCAAGTATTTTCTAACTAATTTCTAATTACGCAATTAACGAATCTCTGGAATCGAAAAGCATTTAATGAATGCTGAAAGCGATATTTTGTGTGAAAAACAGATTGTAATTATTTAAACAACTAATCGAAATTCACTGGCGCCTTATAATATAAAAGGTGGAGAAAATTCTTTGCATTTCATACATTATATAGCTTATTGTTCAGTATTATCTTTTTTTTGGGTGAGGTTTCTATTATCACGGTACATATATTATTACTCCAAACCGCTATTTAATTACGCAATTATTTTATATTAATTAATTGATGGATGTAGCATTTCACCCAGCGTACCCAGCGTACCTGGTTTTCCAGGTAGGTAGACACAGACTCATTTTTCTACTATTTATTTTATTGTTTAGATTGTCGAATTTACATGGTAAATTTTCGAGTATTTATTTTTAATATATTAGTACGTATCGTTTCTTAACTAATCACATTAAATTAATTATTTTATATACAAAAGTGTTTTCAATGATTGATTATGATCTATAATTACATCTGTTCTGAAGATTGTAAAGAATTACAGAGATTTTGCGTTGCAGTTTGCATTTCGTTTTACATTTTTGTAATTATACGCAACCATTTTTAGTATTTTTCGAATTTGTTAACTGAAATTTGTTAATCATTTTTTTTATGCTTATGGATTTTTTTCAAATTTCTTCCATTGCCTCTTGTATAAAAAATAATACTCTTAACATGACTCTTCTTGACTGTGCTAGAATTTCCTTTTTTACAGTTGTCACATTTTTGTATATTAAGTTCTTTGAGCTTATTTACGTTGAATACTTTAAGCTTTCAGATGACTATTTACTTATGAGTCAAGTGTATTTTTTAGCTGAGTTGTTATGCCTAATAGCCAGATGTCTACTATTTTCTCGTCCATTATAGTCCATCCCCTGTTCTAACATCTGTCGTTTTTTGGAATGACTGGACGCAGCCTTTTCGAAAAGCTTCCTGAAAATTTGAAATCTAAATTTTTGAAACAAAACGGTGGCTCCAATATTTTGCGAAAAATTCTCGTAAAAATGTTAACAGTTTTCCCAGTGGGCACAAAGTTTGGCGACGTCTTTACGACATCGTTACGACGACTTTACTACATCCTACGTCAATGTCGTTAAGGTGTCTTTACGATATCGTGAATAAGTCGTATGAACTGACGATGTCTTTACGATATCGTAAAGCCACCGAAACGACATGGACATAAGATGTCGTAAAGTTGTCGCAAAGATTTCGTAACGATGTCGTAAAGACGTCGCCAAATTTTGTGCCCATTGGGTTTCTTTCTTTCCCTAATTTGGATGTAGTTCCGAAAGCGTCTGACCTCCGGTTTTTTTTAACTACATAAAGTTATATATTTTGTCGCGCTGATTGCGCATGCAATAGTGAAGAGGCAAAAAATCTATTTTCCTGGGAAAAGCCATTAGGAACGTGTGGAATCATGCTTTCTTCCATTTATATCCCTAAATAATAAGTATTTTGAAGAATATGATAGATAAAAGTTGTTATTCCTATCCAAATACACATTTCATGATTCATTAATTTCCCAGTGGGCACAAAGTTTGGCGACGTCCTTACGACATCGTTACGACATCGTTACGACAACTTTACGACATCCTATGTCCATGTCGTTAAGGTGTCTTTACGATATCGTAAATAAGTCGTATGAACTGACGATGTCTTTACGATATCGTAAAGACACCGAAACGACATGGACATAAGATGTCGTAAAGTTGTCGTAAAGATTTCGTAACGATGTCGTAAAGACGTCGCCAAATTTTGTGTCCATTGGGTTTCTTTCTTTCACTAATTTGGATGTAGTTCCGAAAGCGTCTGACCTCCGGTTTTTTTAAACTACATAAAGTTATATATTTTGTCGCGCTGATTGCGCATGCAATAGTGAAAAGAGGCAAAAAATCTATTTTCCTGGGAAAAGCCATTAGAAACGTGTGGAATCATGCTTTCTTCCATTTATAACCCTAAATAATAAGTATTTTGAAGAATATGATAGATAAAAGTTGTTATTCCTATCCAAATGCACATTTCATGATTCATTAATTTCCCAGTGGGCACAAAGTTTGGCGACGTCCTTACGACATCGTTACGACATCGTTACGACATCGTTACGACAACTTTACGACATCCTATGTCCATGTCGTTAAGGTGTCTTTACGATATCGTAAATAAGTCGTATGATCTGACGATATCTTTACGATATCGCAAAGACACCGCAACGACATGGACATAGGATGTCGTAAAGTTGTCGTGAAGATGTCGTAACGATGTCGTAAAGACGCCGCCAAATTTTGTGCCCACTGGGGTTTCTTCGGACGAGTGATGGTTTTCGAGGAAAAGGTAGACAAAGTTTAAGATTAATAACATGGTGGGGTACGAGAGAGGTTGTGTCCTTCTACACTGAATGCGATTTTTCTTATTATTGTTGCTTGTTATTCTCCTCCTGATGGATCAAAAGTATAATTTTTCAGTCTAAGCCTAACTCTACAAGATCGAAAGAAAACTTGACAGTGGTTGAGAGATGTAGAGCATATTCCAGTGGAACGGTTCTGTGGCAAACATCAGAACAAAGTGGTACTGCAATAATCGTGTATGACTTGCGGTCGATTCGTTTGCAAGAAAAAAAGTAATGATCGACATACGCTTACTGTTGCTGAAAACACCTGTTTAGAGAGGTTTCACATTTCAGCAGCAGCCAGCATGTTGATCACGTATAGCTTTGTAAATAATTTAAATTTTGAACCAACTATACGAGAGAGCAGCATTTTTGTGCGGCAGGCAATTTCAAAAGAAACTGTTACCGAGAGATTCTCTTTTTGTAGAGAGGTCTGCACAATTGCTGTTGATCAAAATCTGCAAGAAGGTAAATTTGTAGGTATTGGTGAAGTCGTCAAAATCTACGAGCGCAAAATCGGGCGCCGGAAGAATATCGTTTAGAGATCTGTCCCGAAGATAAAAGAGACCAAGCTACGTTGATTGAATTGAACAAAAAACACGTTTCTCGCTGATATAAAAATCTGTTATTTCCATTTGTTAAGGGTAGTTTGAGCTTTTTTGGGGAACTTTGGCCTCTGTGTTTTTTCAATATAATCGAACAGTTTGGTCTCTTTTGTCATTATAATTGGGCAGGTTCACAATTCAGTTTTTTAGGGCAGTCTAGTCTCTCTATTATTCCTAATCTTATGGCTCTGTGTGACATCTTTTCTTTTTTAATTTTTCAGGGTAATTTAGCCTTTCTATTTTTCTTAATTATACAGCTTTAATTTTACTAATGTGTGAATATATTATAATGAATTCAATTTAGTTTCAATGTATAATCAGAAGTATTATTTTTACAGATTATATTGAGTTTATGACAAATTTAGAACAACAACAAAATTAATTTATAATCGATAATTTAAGGTAACTCTACACTTCTGTTCACAATTAGCCGCAGAATACGAATCAATACTTATTTTCAAAATATCAGCCCCATAAGTCTTATTTATAGGGTACCAAAAAAGACCGATAAGTAAAAATTGTGTTAAATGAGACTTTTGCGCTAGTTGTGATTTTTTTATTCATAATTAGATGTTTACTTATTTGATTTAACAATTTATTATTGTTTTTTGTAATCATCTCATTAAATAGAGTTAGAAAGTCGCGGGTTATTCCCAAATTTTTCAACATAATATCAAGTCTTCAGTTGCAGCATACCAAAAACCAATTTAATTTAACATAGATAATAGTTTTAACACTTTATTATTATTATTTTTAATGATATTGTCCTAAAATAATGCTAGTAAGTGGCAGGTTTTTCTATAATTTTTCACTTTTTATCCACTTTTTGATTAGTATGAGTTAATAATAAAATAAATTTAGCAAACAAAATTTTTTTAACAATTTATTATTGTTTATAACTATCTTATCCAATAGTAATGCTAGACCGTCGCGGTGTTTTTTTAAACTCTCAACTTTTGTGCGCACTATACTTAAAGTTAGGTAATAATAAATTCAAGCTTATAATTAAAAATTATCTGATGTAGGGTCCTCTCCCTATAATATGAAGATATTAAAGATAACAATTTTTTAACAGTTAAATATGATTAATGTATGCCGCCATTTTTAGTTAGGGTATCGTTCACTCGAAAATTAACCCTATAAGTCCAACCATTTAAAAAATAAAGTGAATAGCATAAAAATGTATCGGTGCCTATTCACCTGGAAAACCTATGAAAAACCTGGAAATTTCAGGAAATTTTTTTGGCCAGGGAAAGTCGAGGAACAGTCAAACCATTTTTTAAAGCCGTGACCACGTGGACCGCTTTTATTAATTATATCAAAAATTGCAAAATCTACAAATATTTGCTCAAACATTCCTTTAGATTTGGTCCTAAGTTTAATAGAAAAGATATTGAATATCATTAAAATTAACGCACAAATTCCATTAGACGATTTTTAGGAATATATTAAATTTTTAATGGAGTCAACCTATTACAATGTTGGGAACTCATTTTACAAACAAACATAAAAAACTCGGATGGTGTCTTTAATTTCATGGACATTAGCTGATATCATAATGCAGGATTTGGAAGTGGATATCTTAAATTAAAATTCAAAATACCCTTTTACTAGAGATACGTGGATGATAATTTTCTAAACATCTCAAATGATAACGTTCCAGAAACTATCATGGTAGTATCTTATAAGTATCCCGAGTCGATTGCACGCTAAATGGACTACCCTCCACCCCCCAGCCACCCCCACCCCCCTACAAATATAGGAAACACC
>NC_046659.1:149980701-149984795 GCF_010883055.1 Belonocnema kinseyi | reverse complement strand
TTGACCTTCAAATGACCTTCAAATGACCTTGAACCTGAAGCGATAGAGTTCAACGGATGCCAGATTCGTAATTAGCGACTCCAAAAACCTATAACGTATTTTATTGGATTCTTTTGCCGTTTTCTCTCGATTTGACCTTCCAATGACCTCGAACCTGACGCGATAAAAGTCAAAGGACGCCAGATTTGTATTCGGAGACCCCGAAAACCATAGTAAACCCAAGCTAACCTCAGAATACATGTTTAAGAGTGTCAAATCTCTCGAAAATACAGTTGGTGGGTAGTGGTGTTTCCTTTATTTGTAGGGGTGGCTGGGGGGGGGGGGGGGGGGGGGGGGGTGGAGGGTAGTCCGTTTAGCGTGCAATCGACTCGGAATACTTATAAGATACTACCGTGATTTTTTCAGATTTTTTGGTCCAAAAATAAATTAGGCCAAAAACCGGCCTTACCGACCCTCCCCCTTTTGATTCATATTACTCCAGACTCTAATTTACAGAGGCACTTGAAAAAGATATCACAGTTAATTTTTTAAATGTTGAGATAATCAGAGATGATAATGGTAACTTAAAAACAAATTGCTTTCGGAAAAGTACATATTTTGGCAGGATCTACAATTTGTATTCGAACTGTCCGCTACAAAATAATATAGGAAATATAAAAAATCTAAACATTGTGAGACAACTTCTTTATTATAACAGCCTTCCAAGCGAATATGTTGAACAAAAAATACAAAAAGATTAAAAGAAATAAAATTTAAATAAAGTAGAATTCAAAAAAATCAAAACATCAATAATTATAACATATTACTATAGGGCGATCAAAAATATAAACCGGAATTTCTTCCGCAGTGTCACATAAGATGTGTTGGCACCCTGTGATATTGTGCTTGCGTTAGGGCTGCGCGCTGGTAGGCCACACTTGACGCGCGATTTAAAATCACTTTAAAAACAATTCTTTTAATTTAAATAAATAATTATTTAAATATGCACAAGAATGAATATAAGTTATGTAACTTGTGACTTCAGTCAAGAGAAAAATGTTTAACACATATATTTTATAAACAACAGTTTATATTCATTGAACTTCAAAGACTGACTTTTACTTCGGAAAATATTTTGTAGTGTATTCAGTGAAATAAGTTTCAATAAACTTCAGAAAAGTACACACAAGCAAAATCAAAAAAAGCTCAAAATAACATTTTTTTATTTGAATCATTATTAAAATTCAGTCGTGACAATTTATGTACTTATAGGTTATAGAATTATATGAATTCCTAGAAAAAATATATACATAATGTTTAAAAAATTATAAATAATTATTTTCAATCCCTTTGCCAAGAAAATTCTTTTTAAATTAAATGTTCAGTGAAATATAAGTTGGTCTTTGGAATTCAATGAAAATAAACTCTTATTTATAGAATATATGTGTTATAATTTTTTTTTCTCGGCTGAAATAAAAAGTTAGACAATTTATATACATTCATGTGCATTTTGTAATGATTTTTTATTTCAATTACAATGAATGTTTTTTAACGTACTTTTGAATTGTGCGCCAAGTGTGGCTAACTAGCGCGCGGCCCTAACGCAAGCGCAGTAGCATACGATGCCAACATTGGCATCAGTGTTAGAAAATTGCTCGATACAACTTGACCTATAGTCCTTTTCATTTAAGAGTGTAAGCTTAGGCGCCGCCATGACACTTAGGGGGCATTTAAAAATTTCAGTCATATTTTTGGTAAAATGTACACTATCGTACCTAATTTTAATGAAAAAGTGAATGAAAATGATGTGCCAGGTGCTGAATTATTGCATAAAAAGTTGGAAAAAAATACCATTTGTCAGTTAAAAACATGGTTGAAATGCAGAAAACAATGTACCAAAGGAAAAAGGCAGCAACTTATTGATCGGTATGTGGAATGCAGGTTATGTTTACATTGCGTATAGTGTAAGGTTTCAACAGTGAAAAAATAGTGTTTTGCATAAAAGTGAAATAATTTTAATAATTACAAAATATAAAAAAGGTTGATAAAGCATTTTTGAAGAAACGCAGTTGAAAATGAATTGATATCTATTTTTATAAGTGGGTTGTCAGTTTTGAAATTCACCTAACATTCAGTACTTTTCAAATCATGGTGATCGCTTGACGGGGAAGTTAGGCATTTTTTGTAACAGACGAAAAATATGTTAGTAAATTCATGTTTTGACTGGGAATTTTACAAATTTTGAGGAAAAAAATGCATCTAATTACTTAAAATATTACGAATGTCGTATCACACGATAATTTACAATAAGCTCAATTAAAAATTTTTAGAAGTGTTTATTATTATTATATAATATATAATATTATATAATAATTTATTTTAAAGCGTGAATTTGCAATGTAACGAATTTTTAAATGCAGGTTGGGAAGAATTAATAAACCACAGGGTTTGAATTTGAAAATTTTTGATAAAAAACGTGTTGAGTTAAACAACTGTAAATAGATGTAAATAATGTCATGACTTTCTTTTTAATAAACTGCAGTTCGAATATAAATAATCGAAAAATACTTTCTTTCGAAAGACGATTGTAATCTCATGCTCGAAATTAAAGAAGGTACATGCAGATTTTAATTTTCAATATTGAACTGTTTCAATGAGAGAACGTTAGTATTTAAAGAACTTTAAACATCTGATTAAACCTTCATAAACTATTTGTAATGAAAATAAGTTGAAATTAATAGAATGCAATGAGCAAATGTAAGTATCCTTGTTTACATCCTTCATGCTTGAAAAATAATCATTTCTACGCGCACATAACCTCACCCACATATCACTTCTACTGCATTTCGCGCAATTTTTAATATGCTTTTTAAGTGAACTATCGGAAATGTCACCCTTTCGATGTACTAAACAGGGGCTTGGAAATATAATAAAATAATAAGTACATTCCAAGTAGGGCTTGGACCGACTGTCACTTTTGCACTTTCCAAAACAGCACCTCTTGTGCACACCAACCTTCTTTCTTTTCAATGGATTTTCTCCTGGTCTATTAGTCATTTCTTTTTTGGGAAGTCTTTTAACTTCCAATTGTTCGATGAATGAGAAGTGGTGCATGCATTGCAATAAAATTTTAGAGCAAAGGAGGCATAAACCCTATAATGTAATTGTGCGTTGGTTGAAGCAGCAGTTTGGTGGTGAAATATTATCGTATTGTGCCTTTATCGAACATCCCGTCGACAGCCCTGAGCTCTTACTCTGTAATAACATTTTTTGGATCACTAAGGCTTTGGGAGGTCAGCGTTTCAAAACCGATTGATGCCAGATGATTCCGGCCGCTTGGGCATCGGATCGGGTATTCCGGGATATAAATTGTAATGCCCGTTGTCATCTTTTTCGTGATTTGGGGTTCTCAAAAGTGCCCTATACACTCTGTTTCCTGGTACTGCTACATATATGTAGTGAAATTCTGGGTATCCGCGCGGCAAAAAGCTACTTTCATCTTCTGGATCGTAGGCTTCGAAAGGGCCAGCAACATAAAATTCGCTTGTCCGTATCTGCGTCCATTGTATGTTTACCTGAACGCTCCTTGGAGTATGACGAGTAGCATTATGGAAAAGGTCAATTATCTGGTTGAAATAACCTTCATATTTGCGTTGACGCATTCGTATATAAAATGCAAGAAGGTTGCCAGGACGTACTTGGTTAGGTTGTAACCACAGGGGTATTCCAGTTGTCAGACTGACAGATCCTTCAGAAATACATCCATCACGCATTGATATTCGAATTAGGTTTGGAGGGAAATCAGGAACCATTCCATCTGCACCTAATTTTGTGAAAAGAAATTGACATGTGTAAAGTTTGATTTAAACAGGAAACTATTTGATGGAATAATTCTTAAAAACCTTAAGTATGGGGAAATTCCAGATCAGATTCGCATTGTGCACTAATTTAGAATGTGAAATGATCATTTTTTCAAGTTTGGAAATAAGAAAAGTCACTGGGGGCTAAATCTAGTGAATACGGTGGGTATTCGACCAATTCGAATTTTAGTTCTTCAATTTTAGCCATTGAAACGAAGCATGTGTGAACTCGGGCGTTGTCGTGATGAAAGAGAA